>NC_073694.1:79255496-79289489 GCF_029784165.1 Wyeomyia smithii
TGGATTGCAATATCGGGTTTTTTCGATCTTCATCATGCACAAAAAAAAAAAAATAACGCTCATCCAAATGTTCTTTACATAAGAATGCCAATAAACGAAATTAATGACATTTCTTTGCGTGAGCATGTGGATGGTCTGTGTAGATGGCTTTGTGCAGTGAATGCAATTGTGGAGGAGAGCGACCGCTGCAAGGTTGTAATAACTTTTTTTTAATTCATGTTTCCAGCCGCCGTACGCAGCACAATAACAACTATTGATATGTCGTGCACTATTCTTAAAAAAGTTCGTCACTTTTTCTTGGGAACACAATACAACCGACACTTTCCATATGTGTTTCGAATTCGTTTATTATTTCGTTTTATTATTTTTTTCGCGTTTTCTGCGTTAAAAATTTGAGAATTCCAGCTATAGAACACAAGCAATCGGGATCTTCTTTACATGCCCTAATGCTTCTTATGGTGTTTTATGATTCATTTTTATTGGTCTCGCATTGTGTGCCGCCGAAGATTTTAAGTCAGCGCGCCGCCGAGGAATTTTTTTACGCGGATTTTGACGTAGAACTACGTATCTCATACTCGGCTACACAGGGATGTAAAATGAAAATCTAAAACTGGAAAAAGTGAAAAATATGTCCAATTTCAAATGCTTATAAATCGGTAAGTTTTCGATAGATTTGTTTCGTTCTTGCAGCAATAGTAATAGTTAGGAAAATCTTCTAAGATTCTTCCCAAATGCAGAAAATTGTAATTTTATTATTCAAACTGTTTTACTATTGAAAATTGTCAAGCCTTGTCAAAACGAAAAATTCAACCTCTGATTGGCCGCTTTATGATTGCTTCCCAAGCACGGTCGACAGAATTACAGACCTAGTAAATTGAAATGTGCTATTTGGTTGAAGTGACCGGATAGATAGGGTTTAGCGGCGGTCACCAATTTAATTTTTAGACGAGGAGGGGGGTTGTGTGGTTTGGTTTTAATACTTTTCTTTGAAATGATTAAAAATTACAGGTGTATAGTAGGGTGGCAATGACTTGACATGTATGGGACAAAATTGACGCTTGAATTTCGTTTTGTAGTAAGGTTCAAAAGTTTCGTATTCTTGCACAATGTTCTCATACAAAAGTTGAACTCAATTGAACTTCGAAATGTTATGCCTCAAAGCGATCCAAATTCCCCTATTTTGACTAATGAAGTTCATGAAATATTCATTTTGATATCGAACTGGAACTTGGCAGTTGTCATTATCGATTTCTTTTAATGTCAAATGTTTTAAAAATGCATAAAATATAATTTTTTTTTTTTTTTTTTTTAATAAACTAGAACTACACAAGTAATACAAACTAATTAAAAATTGAAAAATCTAAATTAATCCACTTAGCACATTCCCTCGAGTTTAATCCGAAGCCAGGTATTTGTACTTCTAAACTTTATTTTTTGCTGAATGACTTTTTCGTCGGGGAATGAAATGGCATATATTTAGTTATTTTTCCAAACTCAGATATAGAAGAATGGAATCAAAGAATTTCATACGTGTTATCAAATCATGATTTTTACTTTTTAACATGAACCTATTTCACAAATTAGTCGTGGGTGAGAAGCTGGGGACACGGTTATCGTCAGCACGTGTGGATATTCTCTGCTTAGTAAAAGATACATTTTAAGTGTTTTCCATCAGTTTTATTGCTGAAATTAGTGTGTTTGGTGTAAGTAGTTGCTACAGGGTGTAGAGGAACTCGAATATGCAATAGTTTCAATGGATTCAGTAAGATAAGTACAAATTTTTGTTTCGATTTTGTTATGTGTTGATATTCGAGCTCATACCCAGTAAAAAATATTCGATGCTCTATCTTACATCGCACTAAAAGTGCAGGAAAATTTCGCGTGTGTGGATTGCAATATCGGGTTTTTTCGATCTTCATCATACACTGAAAAAAACAAAAAATAACACGCTCATCCAAATGCTCTTTACATAAGAATGCCAATAAACGAAATGAATGACATTTTTTTGCGTGAGCATGTGGATGGTCTGTGTGGATGGCTTTGTGCAGTGAATGCGATTGTGGAGGAGAGCGACCGCTGCAAGGTTGCTGTAATAACTTTTTTTTAATTCATGTTTCCAGCCGCCGTAAGCAGCACAATAACAACTATTGTTATGTCGTGAACTATTCCTAAAAAAGTTCGTCACTTTTTCTTGGGAACACAATACAACCGACACATTCCATATGTGTTTCGAATTCGTTTATTATTTCGTTTTATTATTTTTTTCGCGTTTTCTGCGTTAAGAATTCGAGAATTTCAGCTATAGAACACAAGCAATCGGGATCTTCTTTACACGCCCTAATGCTTCTTATGGTGTTTTATGATTCATTTTTATTGGTCTCGCATTGTGTGCCGCCGATGATTTTAAGTCAGCGCGCCGCCGAGGAATTTTTTTACGCGGATTTTGACGTAGAACTACGTATCTCATACTCGGCTACACAGGGATGTAAAATGAAAATCTAAAACTGGAAAAAGTGAAAAATATGTCCAATTTCAAATGCTTATAAATCGGTAAGTTTTCGATAGATTTGTTTCGTTCTTGCAGCAATAGTAATAGTTAGGAAAATCTTCTAAGATTCTTCCCAAATGCAGAAAATTGTAATTTTATTATTCAAACTGTTTTACTATTGAAAATTGTCAAGCCTTGTCAAAACGAAAAATTCAACCTCTGATTGGCCGCTTTATGATTGCTTCCCAAGCACGGTCGACAGAATTACAGACCTAGTAAATTGAAATGTGCTATTTGGTTGAAGTGACCGGATAGATAGGGTTCAGCGGCGGGACACCAATTTAATTTTTAGACGAGGAGGGGGGTTGTGTGGTTTGGTTTTAATACTTTTCTTTGAAATGATTAAAAATTACAGGTGTATAGTAGGGTGGCAATGACTTGACATGTATGGGAAAAAATTGACGCTTGAATTTCGTTTTGTAGTAAGGTTCAAAAGTTTCGTATTCTTGCACAATGTTCTCATACAAAAGTTGAACTCAATTGAACTTCGAAATGTTATGCCTCAAAGCGATCCAAATTCCCCTATTTTGACTAATGAAGTTCATGAAATATTCATTTTGATATCGAACTGGAACTTGGCAGTTGTCATTATCGATTTCTTTTAATGTCAAATGTTTTAAAAATGCATAAAACTGGGTTTTATTTTGAGGAAATTTTTGGGCTGGAAAACTCTGTTGCACAGTGGGGCGTCTCCATACAATGGCTGGCCAAGCAAAAAAAGTGTCGATAAATGCGATAAAAACTTGGTATTTACATAATTTTGGAGCGCTGAACACGAATTTGGCATCCATTTTTTGTAGGGGCCAACCACAAAACACGAAATCCAAGTTTTAATATATTTTTGGCAATTTTTCCTTTTTTACAGAATTATATGATCTCTGACCACAAGTAGTGCCACCGGGCGTCCTCCCCATTGAAAAAATACGTAATTTATGGACGACCCCTCGAACTAAACAAATTTTGCCTAAATATATATATATATATATATATATATATATATATATATATATATATATATATATATATATATATATATATATATATATATATATATATATATATATATATATATATATATTTTTTTTTTTTTTTTAATAAACTAGAACAACACAAGTAATACAAATCATTCTGTGCCGAACACGCATCAGTACTGGACGTGTTTGGTGATCGGTCCGATAGAGTATAAAACAAAAGACGTGTGAACAAGTGTTGGCATTGTTTGCCTGGTCGAGTGAAATAAATCCGGGTTCAAGGTCGTTCCTTTGTGCAACTGTTTCGCATCGTGACTGCCAGCTGGTGCGTAAGCCGATTTGGCTGCTGGCTGGATTGTGCTACAGCAGTGGACGAGACACAAACGAGGAAAAAGAAGAAGCCATCAGTGTCAGCGAGTCGTATCGCTGTGTAGAGTGATCTCACACCTGGCTCGCTGCTGGTGGCTATTTGGTGCTGCTGTATTGGTGCTGCTGGCTGTAACGGCTGCTACTTCGAACGATCGGACAACCAACCTTACTGGAAGGGAGAAATAAAAAGGTACGTGTTCTTGTCAGCGCTAGTGCGCTAAACATAGCGCGATGGATGTAGATCCCTCGCCTCCCGCGCCACCATCCCCGAACCCCTCTGACCCTGACCCTTCTGTTACCCCCTCCCCTGTTCATTCTTCAGTCCCCCCTCGCCCCAGGCTTTACCCAGACGGAGCCCAGGGCAGCTATACTGTTTATTTTCGGCCAAAGGCAGGACCGAAATCGAAAAAGTTGAACCTCTTGCAGATTTCTAAAGACCTGACGAAGGAGTACAAGGGCGTGACCGAAATTTCCAAGGTCCGGCCTAACAAGCTCCGTGTCGTGGTCGGTAACCTGAAAGAGGCCAACGATATAGCTTGCTCTGAGCTCTTCACACGCGAGTATCGCGTTTACATACCCGCACGAGACGTGGAGATCGACGGTGTCATAACCGATTCGAGTCTGTCCGTCGAGTGTATACTGCAAAGTGCCAAAGGGTGCTTTAAGAACAAAACGTGTCCCGAAGTAAAGGTGCTCGACTGCAAGCAATTGCGGTCAGCATCGATCATCGGTGGCAAAACAGTATACACTCCGTCAGACTCGTTTCGAGTTACGTTCGCCGGGTCTGCACTACCAAGCCACGTCTCGATCCACCGGGTTCGTCTCCCTGTGAGGCTCTACGTGCCCCGCGTCATGAACTGCCTGAATTGCAAGCAGTTAGGCCATACAGCCGCCTACTGCTGCAATAAGGCACGTTGTGGCAAGTGTGGGGAGTCTCATGCGGAAGATTCTTGCAGTGTTAACGCTGAAAAGTGTATTCACTGCGGAGAAAATCTGCATGAGCTCTCGACATGTGCGGTGTACATGCAGCGCAGGGATAAAATAAAACGGTCTCTCAAAGAGCGTTCAAAGCGTTCCTACGCTGACATGCTGAAGAAGACCGTTACCACTTCTCCCGTTACTTCGAACCCCTTCGATCTGTTGCCCTCTGAGGAAACCGATTCTGACGATTCACCAGCGGGAGCATCTTACGCCAATCCTGGGGAGTCTAGAAAGAGGAAAAGTGTTTCCTCTACTAAACTTCCCAGAAAAGGTCCTAAGATTTCTCAAAGTGAAATGAAGGTTACAAACAAACCAAACAGTGCTGCGGAAAAACCGAAGCAAACTCCTCCTGGGCTGGCAAATTTAAAGTCCCAGAAGGAGTTCCCAGCACTGCCAGGAACATCTAAAACCCCAGTTGCTCCTTTTACACTCCCAGTTGATGAAACAAACTCTGGATTAGTGAAATTTTCTGACATTGTGGACTGGATTTTTGAAACTTTCAATGTACCCGATCCAATTAAAATTTTTCTTACAGCATTCCTCCCAACAGTTAGATCATTTTTGAAGCAGTTGACTGCCCAATGGCCTCTCCTTGCAGCGATTGTATCCTTCGATGCCTAATTCAACTGCGTATATGAAGGATTCTATCTCTGTCTTACAGTGGAATTGTAGAAGTATTTTACCAAAAATTGATTCGTTTAAAGTTTTGATAAATAAAAACAAATGCGATGCATTTTCCCTTTGTGAAACTTGGCTTACTTCAAATATTGATCTCAACTTCCATGATTTTAATATTATTCGCCTTGATCGAGACACCCCATATGGAGGAGTACTTTTAGGGATTAAAAAGTGCTATTCTTTCTATCGTATTAACCTACCCTCGATTCCAGGCATCGAAGTTGTCGCATGTCAAATGACAATACAAGGTAAAGAGCTTTGTATTGCCTCAATATATATTCCCCCCAGAGCACAGGTTGGGCAACGGCTGCTCTTTGATTTAATAGAACTTCTTCCCTCGCCACGTTTGATTTTGGGAGACTTCAACTCTCATGGCGTGGCTTGGGGTTCCCCATACAATGATAACCGCTCCTCTTTAATCTATAACCTTTGCGATGACTTCGACATGACTATTTTAAACAACGGTGAAATGACACGTATCCCGAAACCTCCAGCGCGCCCAAGCGCTTTGGATCTATCCTTATGTTCGACGTCGCTACGGTTGGATTGCACATGGAAGGTAATCCTCGATCCTCACGGTAGCGACCATCTGCCTATTCTTATTTCAATTACTAACGGGTCAACTCGCATGCGACCAATTGACATTCCGTATGACCTCACACGAAATGTCGATTGGAAGTTATACGAGGAAATGATTTCAAAAGCGGTCGAGTCGATTCAACATCATTCACCACTTGAAGAATACAACCTCCTCGCGGGCTTGATTCTCGACGCCGCGTTGCAAGCCCAAACGAAGAAATATCCCGGCGTAACGATCAAAGAACGGCCTCCCACTCCGTGGTGGGACCAAGAGTGCTCCGATGTCTACACGCAAAGATCCGACGCGTTTAAGGCCTACCAGACGGGAGGTATACCTGGCGACTATTTACGGTATTCGGAGCTTGATACCAAGCTTAAAAGCTTGGCTAAAGCAAAGAAACGTGGATATTGGCGTCGGTTCGTGAACGAGACGTCGAGGGAGACATCGATGAGCACTCTTTGGAACACAGCCCGAAGAATGCGGAATCGCGTAACGGTCAACGAAAGCGAGGAGTCTTCAAGTAGGTGGATATTTGATTTTGCCAGGAAAGTATGTCCGGACTCTGTTCCTGAGCAAAATATTGTTCGCGATGCGTCTCCGGGCCACGACGCGATAGAATCACCTTTTACGATGGCAGAACTTTCAGTTGCCCTCCTGTCCTGTAACAATAACGCGCCTGGATTAGATAGAATCAAATTCAACTTGTTGAAGAATCTACCCGGCAATGCCAAGAGGCGCTTGTTGAACTTGTTCAATAAGTTCCTGGAGCAAAACATTGTACCGCAGGATTGGAGGCAAGTGAAGGTGATCGCCATCCAAAAACCAGGGAAACCAGCTTCTAATCACAACTCTTATAGGCCGATTGCAATGCTATCCTGTATCCGGAAATTGATGGAAAAAATGATACTCCGTCGTTTAGACCACTGGGTCGAATCAAATGGTCTACTATCAGAAACTCAATTTGGCTTCCGCCGTGCCAAAGGGACGAATGATTGTCTTGCGTTGCTTTCAACAGATATTCAGCTGGCGTATGCTCGTAAAGAACAAATGGCGTCTGCGTTCTTGGACATTAAGGGGGCTTTTGATTCCGTTTCTATTGACATTCTTTCGGGTAAACTTCACCGACAAGGATTTTCTCCAATTTTGAACAATTTTTTGCACAACTTGTTGTCCGAAAAGCACATGCATTTTACGCATGGCGATTTGGCAACTTTTCGCATTAGCTACATGGGTCTTCCCCAGGGCTCATGTTTAAGCCCCCTTCTTTACAACTTTTATGTAAATGACATCGACGAATGTCTGGCAAATTCATGCACGATAAGACAACTTGCAGACGACAGTGTAATCTCTGTTACAGGAGCCAAAGCTGCCGATTTGCAAGGACCATTGCAAGATACCTTGGACAATTTGTCTGCTTGGGCTTTACAGCTAGGTATCGAATTCTCTCCGGAGAAGACTGAGATAGTAGTTTTTTCTAGGAAGCATGAACCTGCTCAGCTTCAAACACAATTAATGGGTAAAACGATTTCTCAGGTTTTGGTACACAAATATCTTGGTGTCTGGTTCGACTCTAAAGGCACCTGGGGTTGTCACGTGAGGTATCTGATGAAAAAATGTCAACAAAGAGTGAATTTTCTTCGTACAATAACCGGACAATGGTGGGGAGCCCATCCAGGAGACCTTATAAGGCTTTACCAAACAACGATATTGTCTGTTATTGAATACGGATGTTTCTGCTTCCGCTCCGCAGCAAACACACATTTGATCAAACTGGAGCGAATACAATATCGTTGTTTGCGTATCGCCTTAGGTTGCATGCAGTCGACCCATACGATGAGTTTGGAGGTTTTAGCTGGAGTACTACCATTGAAAAACCGCTTCTGGAGCCTGTCTTCTCGTATTCTAATCAAATGTGAGGTCTTGAACCGTCCCGTGATTGAAAATTTTGAAAGGTTAATCGAACTTAATTCTCAAACCCGTTTTATGACATTGTATTTCAATCACATGTCCCAAAATATTAACCCTTCTTCGAATATTCCAAATCGTGTCGACTTATCAAATACTTCTGATTCTACTGTGTTTTTCGATACATCCATGATAGAAGAAACTCGTGGAATCCCGGATCATTTACGCGTGCAGCAGATCCCTAAAAATTTTTCCAATAAATATCGAAACATCAACTGCGACAATATGTACTACACTGACGGATCACTTCTTGATGGGTCCACTGGCTTCGGTATCTTCAATAACAATTTAACCGTCTCCCATAAGCTCGATAATCCTGCTTCTGTTTACGTCGCAGAATTAGCTGCAATTCAGTACACCCTAGGGATTATCGAAAAAATGCCCACGGACCATTATTTCATCTTTACGGACAGTCTCAGTTCCATTGAGGCTCTCCGATCGATGAAAGATGTTAAGCACTCTCCGTATTTCCTGGGGAAAATACGGGAACATCTGAGTGCTTTATCCGAAAAATCTACTCAGATTACCTTAGCGTGGGTCCCTTCTCACTGCTCGATACCGGGTAATGAGAAAGCGGACTCTTTGGCTAAGGTGGGCGCAACAAACGGTGATATTTATGAAAGACCAATTGCCTTTAATGAATTTTTCGCACTTGTACGTCAGAATACGATCATCAGTTGGCAAAATGCTTGGACCAGAGGGGAATTGGGAAGGTGGTTACATTCCATAATCCCCAAAGTATCGACGAACCCGTGGTTCAAGGGGTTGGATGTAGGTCGGGATTTCATTTGCGTGATGTCCCGGCTTATGTCCAATCACTATAGATTTGACGCGCTCCTCCGTCGTGTTGGGCTCGGGGAAAGTGGTATCTGTGCCTGTGGTGAAGGTTATCACGACATAGAGCATGTGGTTTGGTCATGCCCTGTACACCGTGACGCCAGGTCTAAATTAATAGCTTCCCTGCAGGCCGAGGGTAGACAGCCGGCTGTTCCTGTTCGTGATGTCTTGGCGAGCCGTGACCTATCCTACATGTCCCTTATATACGTTTTCCTGAAATCCATCCACGCCCCAGTCTAGTCCCGTTCCCCTCCGTCTACACCCAACAAAACGACAAGAACACGTTTGAACCTTAAGCACAAAACCAGCAACCAGACCCCGCACAACAGAACCAGGACCCAAGGACTACGAGCCTCTGTCCCAACTCACGACATCGTGGCTCAGCAGAACGAATCCATACATGCCATTCGACGATTATCAGACGACCATTGAACAACAAAACACTGATTGGAAATCCCATGCTAGTTTTAAGTTAGACTTAATTTCAGCTCGTAGTCGGCAGCGAGGATAAAAAATTTGCTTTAGTTTTTAAGTCATCAGATATAATTGGCGCCGTTAAACATTAAATTGTATTTGTGCCGTGTCAAATAAATGTTATGTGAAGAAAAAAAAAAACAAGTAATACAAACTAATTAAAAATTGAAAAATCTAAATTAATCCACTTAGCACATTCCCTCGAGTTTAATCCGAAGCCAGGTATTTGTACTTCGAAACTTTATTTTTTGCTGAATGACTTTTTCGTCGGGGAATGAAATGGCATATATTTAGTTATTTTTCCAAACTCAGATATAGAAGAATGGAATCAAAGAATTTCATACGTGTTATCAAATCATGATTTTTACTTTTTAACATGAACCTATTTCACAAATTAGTCGTGGGTGAGAAGCTGGAGACACGGTTATCGTCAGCACGTGTGGATATTCTCTGCTTAGTAAAAGATACATTTTAAGTGTTTTCCATCAGTTTTATTGCTGAAATTAGTGTGTTTGGTGTAAGTAGTTGCTACAGGGTGTAGAGGAACTCGAATATGCAATAGTTTCAATGGATTCAGTAAGATAAGTACAAATTTTTGTTTCGATTTTGTTATGTGTTGATATTCGAGCTCATACCCAGTAAAAAATATTCGATGCTCTATCTTACATCGCACTAAAAGTGCAGGAAAATTTCGCGTGTGTGGATTGCAATATCGGGTTTTTTCGATCTTCATCATACACTGAAAAAAACAAAAAATAACACGCTCATCCAAATGCTCTTTACATAAGAATGCCAATAAACGAAATGAATGACATTTTTTTGCGTGAGCATGTGGATGGTCTGTGTGGATGGCTTTGTGCAGTGAATGCGATTGTGGAGGAGAGCGACCGCTGCAAAGTTGCTGTAATAACTTTTTTTTAATTCATGTTTCCAGCCGCCGTAAGCAGCACAATAACAACTATTGTTATGTCGTGAACTATTCCTAAAAAAGTTCGTCACTTTTTCTTGGGAACACAATACAACCGACACTTTCCATATGTGTTTCGAATTCGTTTATTATTTCGTTTTATTATTTTTTTCGCGTTTTCTGCGTTAAAAATTCGAAAATTTCAGCTATAGAACACAAGCAATCGGGATCTTCTTTACACGCCCTAATGCTTCTTATGGTGTTTTATGATTCATTTTTATTGGTCTCGCATTGTGTGCCGCCGATGATTTTAAGTCGGCGCGCCGCCGAGGAAATTTTTTACGCGGATTTTGACGTAGAACTACGTCTCTTAGGAAGATCGGCTACATACTCGGCTACACAGGGATGTAAAATGAAAATCTAAAACCGGAAAAAGTGAAAAATATGTCCAATTTCAAATGCTTATAAATCGGTAAGTTTTCGATAGATTTGTTTCGTTCTTGCAGCAATAGTTTGGAAAATATTCTAAGATTCTTCCCAAATACAGAAATTTGTAATTTTATTATTCAAACTGTTTTACTATTGAAAATTGTCAAGCCTTGTCAAAACGAAAAATTCAACCTCTGATTGGCCGCTATATGATTGCTTCCCAAGCACGGTCGACAGAATTATAAACCTAGTAAATTGAAATGTGCTATTTGGTTGAAGTGACCAGATGGATAGGGTTCAGGCGCGGGACACCAATTCAATTTTTAGACGAGGAGGGGGGTTGTGTGGTTTGGTTTTAATACTTTTCTTTGAAATGATTAAAAATTACACGTGTATAATTGGGTGGCAATGACTTGACATGTATGGGAAAAAATTGACGCTTGAATTTCGTTTTGTAGTAAGGTTCAAAAGTTTCGTATTCTTGCACAATGTTCTCATACAAAAGTTGAACTCAATTGAACTTCGAAATGTTATGCCTCAAAGCGATCCAAAAAAATGTATGGAGAAAACTCATCTTCAAACATATGTAGTTTTTAAAGTAATATCTTAACTTTTAGCAATAAGATACCTATTATTTTTCCTCAAATGTCTTTCTTGAACATTAACAAACATTTCAATGAAGAACAGTTACATTTTTAAGCTTTGAATTTCGATTTAGAGGCAAACTGAGTTCAAATATTCATGGATTTGCTCGTTCAACGTAGTGTTGTGAATAATATCTCAATTTTCAGTAATCAAAAATCTGTTATTTTTACTCAAAAGTCTTTCCTGAACATAAACAAACATTTTAAAGAAACAAAATCATATATCATAGCTTTGAATTTGGATTTAAAGACAAATTGAGCCAAAATATTCATGATATTGCATGTTCTACTTAGTTTTGTGAATAATATCTCTATTTTCGGTTATCAGATAACTATTATTTCTTCTCGAATGTCATTCCTGAATATCAACGAACATTTTATTTAAAAAAATCACATGTCATCGCCTTGAATTCTGATTTAGAGACAAATTGAGCCTAAAAAATTAAGGTTTTGCATTTTTCATGTGGTTTTGTGGAAAATATTTAAATTTCAAATAATCAGATACCTATTATTTTTCCCTAAAATATGTTTCCTTAACACAATAAACATTTTATTATAGTAAAAATCAAAGATTACTGCTTCGATTGATTTAAAGGCAAATTCAGCATAAAAGTCATGATTTTGCATGTTTCACGTAGTTTTGTGAAGTATATCTCGAGTTTGATTACCAAACAGATACCTGTTATTTTTTCTCAAATGTCTTTCTTAAACATCAACGAACACTTTAATGAAAAAAGAATCACATATCATCGCTTTGTATTTTGATTTAGAGACGAATTAAGTATAAAAAGTCATAATTTCGCATGTTTTACGTAGTTTTGTGAATAATATTTCAAGTTTTAGTGATCAGATACTAATTATTTTTCCTCAAATGGCTCTCCTGAACATTAAAAAACATGTTAGTGAAAAAAAAATCATATGTCAACGCTTTGTATTTTGATTTAGAGGCAAATTTAGCACATAAAGTCATAATTTTGCATGTTTTACGTAGTTTCGTGAATTATATCTCAAGTTTTAGTAATTAGATACCTGTTATTTTTTCTCAAATGTTTTTCTTAAACATCGACGAACACTTTAATGAAAAAAGAATCACATATCATCGCTTTGAATTTTGATTTGGAGACGAATTAAGCATAAAAAGTCATAATTTTGCACGTTGTACGTAGTTTTGCGAGTAATATCTCGAGTTTTAATAATCAGATACCAGTTATTTTTCCTCGAATGTCTTTCCCGAACATTAATAAACATTTTAGTTAAAAAATTAATCCACCCAGCGGTCAGACCCAGCCTATCTCATTCAAACTTTTATTTGTAAAAATAGATTTACATGAACGCTTCAATCCAATAAGTGTGTATTCACTCTTTTAGTTCTAAAATATTGATGTTGTAATCTATACAGTCCAGTCTGTCTGATCCATATAGGCTCGAAAATTACCAAACCGATCGACGTGAAAATTATGTATGGTGCCGATAAAGGTTCCTATGATAGTTAGAGACCCCTCTCCCTTCTGAAGGGAGGGGTCCCATACTAATGAAACAGAAATTTCTGCACATCTCGAGAACTAACCAAGTAAATGGAACCAAATTTAGCATGTTAATGTTCTTAGGGGTAACATATATGTCCATAATGGTTCGACACCCCTCCGTTTTCTGGAAGGGAGGGGTCCCATACAAATGAAACACAAATTTCGCACAGCTCAAGAACCAATCAAGAAAATACAACCAAATTTGGTATGTGAATGTTTTTAGAGGTAACAAATAAGTCCATAATGGTCCGACGCCCGTCTTTCTTCTGGAAGCACATGTTTCTGCACAAATTTCTGCACATCTCACAAACTAATCAACTAAATGGAACCATATTTGGCAAGTGAATGTTTTTAGTGTTAACAAATATGTTCCATAATCGACCTCAGGCAACATTTTGGATTGTAAGATGTGAACTTCTGGTTTCTGAAAAACAGCCAAAAATGGCCGATTTTCACTCAATATAATAATATCCGGATCTAGAATGATACACAGGAGCTAAAATCGACCACAGATACCATTTTGAATTCTAAGATGGCGAATTCCGGTTTCTGAAAAACAGCTGAAAATGACCGAATACCACCCAATATGAGTGTTTCTTTAACCAGTATCACGTTCAAAATCCAGAAATTGTCCCCAAATGCCATTATGAAATCAAAAATGGCGACTTCCGGTTTCGGAAAAACAGCGGCAAACGACCAAATACCACCCAATATGGATATTTCCGGAATCGGAATGATGCACTGGAGCCAAAAATCGACTTCAGACAACATTTTGAATTGTAAGATTGCTACTTCCGGTTTCTGGAAAACAGCCTGAAATGGCCGATTCCCATTAAATATGAGTATCTCCGGAACCAGAAAGATGCACAGAAGCTAAAAATTGATCACAGACACAATCTTGAATTTTAAGATGGTGACCTCCGGTGTCTGGCAAACAGCCGGAAATGACCAAATAGCATTCAATATGAGTGTTTACGGAACCAGAATAACGCCCAGATGATAGAAATTGATTTCACAGGCAATTTTAAAGTCCAAAATGACGACTTTCGGTTTCTGAAAAACAGCCTAAAGTGATCATATACCACCCAATATGAGTATATCCGGAGCCAGAATGTTGCAAGAAGCTAAAAATTGACCTCAGACACCATCATGAATTGTAGGATGGCAACTTCTGGTTTCTGGAAAACAGCCAAAAATGGCCGATTTCCGTCTAACATGAGTATCTCCGGATCTAGAATGATACACAGCAGCTAAAAACGACTACAGACTCCATTTTGGATTCTAGGCGAGCCGAAAATGATCGAATAACACCCAATATGGGTGTTTCTTCAACCAAAATGACGCTCAGAGGCCAGAAATTATCTTAAATACCATTTTTAAATCCAAAATGGCGACTACCAGTTTGTGAAAAACAGTCTAAAATAAACAAATACTATCCAATATGAGTATCTCTGGAACCAGAATGATGCAATGAGCTAACAATTGAACTTCTGGGAAACAGTCGAAAATGACCGAACAATACTCAATATGGATATTTGCGTAATCGAGATGATGCATAAAAACCAAACATTGACCTTGGACACCGTTTTGAATTTAAATACGACCACTTTTAGTTTCTGGAAAACAACCAAAATAACTAAATACCTTCGAATATGGGTATTTCCGGTGTCAGATTGATGCCAGAAAATCTGCTGAAAATGATCGAATACCACCCAATATGAATATATTAGGAATTGAGGCGATGTACAGAAGCCAAAAGTCGAGGAAATTGTCATTTCGATAAAACCAATCATTTCAAACGATTTGTTATTTGACTTTGATCATATCCTATGGCCGATTCTTCGTGCATTTGTAGACTTTGAACACATCGCAAGGAATCAATGAATTTGGAACGTTCAAATAGTACGATACCACATTTAAATTATGTTGAGGCCACATATATCGATCAAAGCAGGTATAGTTTTGGATTTCTTTTCTTTTCATAACTTTTGAGCCACATATCAAATTGTTATGAAGTTTGTTATTTGTAAGTTTAAAAGATGACTCGTTCGTATGACACTAGTTATGTTCAAATAAGTTATGTAATCTTTGAGATAATAGACTTTTGTTGTTTTAACAATTTAATACATAATGGTTGATTATAATCAAATGAAATGGGAACGTATAGGGCAGCCAAACTTTGAAACCACGTGTTCAACCATAATTCATCAGTTAACCCTTAACTAGCCCGCTCATCTGATAATAATATTGATTAAATCGGTTGTGCAGTTTCTGAGATAATGAAGATTCGTGATTTTTACATTTTGGTACATTACAGACGAAGTTACAGTTCGATTACAGTAAAATTTAATAGGGTGTTATGAGGCAGCTAGACTTATTAATTGACACTAATTTTGTGGAAATCGGGTCAGTCTTCTCTGAGAAAAGTGAGTGAGTCCAAGTAGTCTTCGGAATTCGTTCCTTTTCAGAGCTGGTTTTCACATTTTTGAACATAACAGGCAAAGTAATAGTCTGATTGCAAAACAAATCATTAGGTTTTTATGGGGCAACTAGGCCTTCCATTTGACACTGATTTTATGAAAATCGGTTCAGCCATCTCTGAGAAACATGAGTGAGATTAAACAGTCTTCAAAACACGTTTCTTCTCATAACTTTTGAACCACAAGTCCAATCTTTATGAAATTCAAAAGTTAAGGGTATTTCAGGTAGCCCGTTCATTTGAAATCAATTTTGTTCAAATCGGTTGTTTGGTTTTCGAGATAATGAAGTTTCATGATTTTTACATTTTGATACATAACCTCTGAACTAAAAATCCGATTACAATGAAATTTAATAGGGTCTTATGGGACAACGAGATCTTTCATTTGCAATTAATTTCATGAAAATCGGTCCAGCCATCTCTGAGAAAAGCGAGTGAGAATAAAAATCTGCACATACACACACACATACATACAGAAAATGCTCAGCTCGTCGAGCTGAGTCGAGTGATATATGCCATTAAGCTCTTTGGAGCACATTTATACTTTCGGTTTTGCAAGTGATTGCTATACCTTTCTAGGAGAAGGGCAAAAAGAATCACAGAAAGTTATAATTTTGCATGTTTTACGTAGTTTTGTGAATAATATCTCAAGTTTTAGTAATTAGATAGGGCATCGGCTCTGTTATCGTCAGGTTTTACCTATTATCGTCCGGGGGGGGGGGGGGGGGTAAGTGATGTCCTAGAACGTTAATTTCTTGCATGATGGTTCCTCATAATGCAGAGCACCTTCCTGCAAAAGATTAGTTCTCCATGATATCATTAACCCCCCGGACGATATTAGGTAAAACCTGACGATAATAGAGCCGATACCTTACCTATTATTTTTTCTCAAATGTCTTTCCTGAACATCAGCGTACATTTTCATGTTAAAAAACCTACATGTCACCGCTTATTATTTTTGATTTAGAACGATTCAAAATGATGATGAGTACTGTACACCTCAGAGACTGAGGGAATAATATCAATAAGATCAAGCGTTACGGAATTCCATTTTTATATAGTAGATAGATTGATTAATTCATCCGACAATAGTCTTAATGAAAAAATATTAAATGGCCATTAAATATTAAATGGCTGGGAAAGGCCACCTTAAAAGGCAGCTGCAGGGTTGTTACAGAAACCTTAATTTTGAATCCGCAAAATCCGCGCCACGGGATTTTGGATCCGCGCCGTGAAAACTAAATCCGCGCCGAAAAAAAAACTTATAAAAACTTACGATTCAACATGGTAAAATTAATACCATCTTTAAAATGTCATGCTGATATGTATAACTTGTTTGTTTCAAACGCAGTACAGTTGACTTACTGCGGCCATGTTTAGGAATGATGCTGACCAAAAATGATGTTTGGAAATTCTTATACAGTCAAACCTGTTTTTGTGCGACTCTTTTTTGTGCAAAATTTATTTCTTTTATGTGATTATTTTGACGTTGACTAACGTCTATATCGAAGTTAGGCCCCTGAATTTGAAAATCTAGTAATTCAACCAGGGAAAACCAGAGAAAAGTGGTCAGGTTTTGAGCGCTTATTTTGCAGTCATCTAGAATCAGGTTTTCGAGGTTTTGGCATCAATCGATCAGAAATTCTTTTACGGTTAAATTTATGTAACAAAAACAAACTTTTGTTTGAGATACACTATTGAAAAATTGGTAATTAATATCGATTGTCTAAATCATACCGCGCAGCCAATCACTACCTCTCTTCCCAAGCACAGTCGACACTAACGGATACAATCGTTCTGACTTTGTTGTTATTGTTGTTGTCACTTTCTGTTTCCGATGTTTATGCTGCTGCTAGCGGAAAAAACCTTGCAAATATGCATTTTTTTGTTGGTGTTAATTTTACGACAGCGGCCGGCGCCCCATCATTTTGATTCCAAAACTGCACCAGCGACATGCGGACGCTAGGTGATATCAGCTGAAAGGAGGAAAGACAAGAGTACCGGTCATCTCGTGCCGGTTTTACTCGTTATGCTGATGGCTGTTAGTAACTTAAATGGCTGGAATTCTGGACGGACTAACCAGGAAACTATAATCGGCAACTGGCACCTTTTGGTGCCTCGAAATTTTGGTACAGAAGCGGCTAATTGAATTTTCTGTTTTACCAAATGCTGCTGCTAGCGGAAAAAACCTTGCAAATATGCATTTTTTTGTTGGTGTTAATATTACGACAGCGGCCGGCGCCCCATAATTCTGATTCCAAAACCGCACCAGTGACATGCGGACGCTAGGTGATAGCAGCTGAAAGGAGGAAATACAAAATAGTACCGGTGGCTACTGCAAAATACTAAAATGGCTGGAATTCTGGACGGAAACCAGTAAACAAGAAATCGGCAACTGGCACCTTTTGGTGCCTTGCAGTTTTATAATAGAAGCGGTTAGTTGAATTTTATGTTTTACAATTGCTGCTGTTAGCGGAAAAAAACCTTGCTAAAATGCATGTTTATGTTGATGTTAATTTCACGACAGCGCTAGGTGTTAGCAGCTGAAAGGAGGAAAGACAAAATAGTACCGGTCATCTCGTGCCGGTTTCACCCGTTATGCTGGTGGCTTTAGTAGTAAATGGCTACTGCAAAACACTTAAAAGGCTGGAATTCTGGACGGACTAACCAGGAAACTATAATCGGCAACTGGCACCTTTTGGTGCCTTGAAATTTTGTTACAGAAGCGGCTAATTGAATTTTCTGTTTTACCAAATGATGCTGCAAGCGGAAAAAACCTTGCATAAATGCATGTTTGTGTTGGTGTTAATATTACGACAGCGGCCGGCGCAGCTTTCAAGAAAAAATTTTCCTTACCATTCCATCACCTATGTAGCCCCACCTTCTTTTTGTTTATCTGACGAAGCCTTGGTATAAAACGTACCGTTCGAACATTTCACCCCATCAGTTTCATTACTAAACCGTACCGGCTACATACGGACGCTATCTTGAAAGAATTCTGGACGGACTGACCAAAAACATGGATATATTCGGCACCTGGCCCCTTTTGGTGCCTCGAAATTTTGTTACAGAAGCGGCTAATTGAATTTTCTGTTTTATTACAAAATGCTGCTGCTAGCGGATAAAACCTTGCAAATATGCATCTTTTTGTTGGTGTTAATTTTACGACAGCGGCCGGCGCCCCATCATTTTGATTCCAAAACTGCACCAGCGACATGCGGACGCTAGGTGATAGCAGCTGAAAGGAGGAAAGACAAGAGTACCGGTCATCTCGTGCCGGTTTTACTCGTTATGCTGATGGCTGTTAGTAATAAATGGCACTGCAAAATACTAAAATGGCTGGAATTCTGGACGGACTAACCAAAAACAAAAATATATTCGGCACCTGGCCCCTTTTGGTGCCTCGAAATTTTGTTACAGAAGCGGCTAATTGAATTTTCTGTTTTACCAAATGCTGCTGATAGCGGAAAAAATCATGCAAAAATGCATGTTTGTGTTGGTGTTAATATTACGACAGCGGCCGGCGCAGCTTTCAAGAAAAATTTTTCCTTACCATTCCATCACCTATGTAGCCCCACCTTCTTTTTATTTATCTGACGAAGCCTTGGTATAAAACGTACCGTTCGAACATTTCACCCCATCAGTTTCATTACTAAACCGTACCGGCCACATACGGACGCTATCTTGAAAGAATTCTGGACGGACTGACCAAAAACATGGATATATTCGGCACCTGGCCCCTTTTGGTGCCTCGAAATTTTGTTACAGAAGCGGCTAATTGAATTTTCTGTTTTATTACAAAATGCTGCTGCTAGCGGATAAAACCTTGCAAATATGCATCTTTTTGTTGGTGTTAATTTTACGACAGCGGCCGGCGCCCCATCATTTTGATTCCAAAACTGCACCAGCGACATGCGGACGCTAGGTGATAGCAGCTGAAAGGAGGAAAGACAAGAGTACCGGTCATCTCGTGCCGGTTTTACTCGTTATGCTGGTGGCTGTTAGTAATAAATGGCACTGCAAAATACTAAAATGGCTGGAATTCTGGACGGACTAACCAAAAACTAACTACGAACAAATGCTTTTCTAATTTGAATACCTGGGAAGCGGGGATGCCAATATAAATAAGGTTTCATCCATATATGTCATTTATATTATTTATTAATTATTGTTCAAAGCGCTCTAATGTCAGCAAATAAGAAAGCACTGTTAGATGAAAAAATAGAGTCCTACGTCATGCGGTATGTATGAAATGACAGCGATTAAATAAGAGAGATCCATTCTTCTAGTATTCAGCATTCAGAAATGCACTGTTAGATAAAATTGCAACAAATACTGGAGTTGCAATTCCCTCTACTATTTGTTTTAATGGAATATAAGAATACGGTAGTCAACGTCATGCGGTCGTGTCTTGAATACCACCCTCCTACTTTTTTTTGTGCGACTGTTTTTGTGCGATTTTTTTCTGTGCGGCATATGAAAAAGGACCACTTCCGACAACATTTTCAGCCATTTAGTTTTTCCGATTCTTGGAATAAATTCCAACGCATTACAGCAGTGTTGCGTCCAAAAATTACTATTTGAGCCAGTTTTACGTAGGAAAAGTCACGAATTGCTTGCCTACGAAGGAAAGCGGTTGAAAGGATTAGCATGTTTAAAAAAGTTTCGTTTATCAATCCGATGTTTTAAAATTGTTCTCATAGGTATTCTAAATCTATCCACCGCATAAAAAAATTTTTTTTTCAATTATGCTGTGGAAATATTGTTTTGTAGCTGCACGTGAAGTTTCAAATGATTTTTTTTGCGTTTTTTTTTGTGCGGTCCTTATCCCTCGCACAAAAACAGGTTTGACTGTATACAAATATAAAATGCCCGTAGCACTGATTTTTTCTCTCGCGATTTTCTCTCGTTGAAAAGAGTATGATTATGACGAGTAAAATTCCTGTGAGACATAAGTTAGACCTAAAAAGTGAGAATTGATTGACGAGATTTGGAAAGTGATGGATAACCATTTAAACCCGTATATTGTCGGAACATTCAATAAGTAATTAATAATCTTCGTAAGCTGCAAACGATAGCAAGTTTTACTAAAATTTGCAAAAAATCTTGTTGAAAATAATTCAAAAGGACGAGATAAGTTTTAGCTAGAAAAAAAGGTTATTAATATTAATAGCGTCAAACTCGAAAAAGTAGAAACAATCGAAAAAGTAGAAAAATCCCTCAACTCGAATTCAGGTCTAACATTCAAACATAAGATGAATGTCATTAAAAATGTTTTCGGAAAGTCTGAACATATTTCTCCTTCAAAAATTTTTCTTCCTTTAACTGTTTATCGACTTTAGCGAATACCTTCATGGAAACCTGCACAATTTGCGCCCTTTTTATCTAAAAATCGTTGACAATCTTCCGTCTGCGTTTACTCTCTGTCAACCTGCTCTTGAATGCCAATGGAATGTATGAAAAAAAAATTAAAAATCGATCGATTTAAATTACAGCATAGAAGTTTTGTCTTCTCATTCAAAATTTGTTCTCAGGTGAACATCGATCGGGAAGAAAAGCCTCAAAGTGACCAATGAAAAAATTCACATGGTACTGTTAAAATTACTTTTTTATGGTAGGGTAGGGAACATATTTTAAGCAGCTTTAGGAACCGCCTGTGTATTCAAAAGGAATACTCGAAATGTGTTGGGTGAAACGCAAACAGTAGTATAACAATCTGTTCTCTATCGTTTTCTCTGTCAGAACTTGTTTTCAGATTGTAAAACTAAGTTAGCAAACTTTAACAATCATCAATCAAAGTTACCAATCGAAGGACACTATTCCAATCACCCCGAACCCGGTGTGGTTGCCGCGTTATGGTGGGAGTTGCCAAACTAGCTTTAGAAACTTCAATTTAGCCACCGGTGGGCTTGCTCTAAGCGGCGACATCTGGCTTCTTACTATTCTTCCTCATCCACCTCGATGATCCCTGTTGTATTTTTCGTAAGTGATGCCATTCACTTGGAAAATACTTGAATATTTTAATGCTTTTTATCACCATTATGCACAATTTCTCCTGTAGGCGATAGTTTTACCGCCTGAGAGTTACCGAAAAATCTGCATCTTTAATATACTTAAAATCGAACGTGTCATCCATCAATGATTATGATTCATTCAATGACCCATCTAAATTGTACTCTCCGCACAAGCAATTTGCCTCAACAGGTATGTTCCAAATTAAATCCAGAACGGATTCATAAGTAGAAATAAGCTCACACTACACTATTTACCTCCGACATTGACCAGCGGAATGCTGTTCTTATACTTCACGCAAAACCGTAATAACTCCTTCCGAACTTTTGGATCTAATAATTGATATTAGTGATGATATAAGTCGGATCTCTTACGTAAAATGAGGAACAACTCTAAAATTGAGTAACTCCACAAATACTCAAAACTTAGTAACACCAGGCGTCTTTAAAAATGAGTCATTATTACTCAAAATTTGAGTACGACATTACTCATTTTTTGGGTACAGCTCAGTTTCATTACTGGCTAGAAATCCGCCACGACCAATAAACGTTACCACATATTCATCAATAATTTTACCTTGTAATAATAGTAAACAGTTATGATGCCTTCTGAGGCGCACACAATTGAAAAACATATGTTACAAACTAAAACACTTCATAATCACCTTTCAAAATGGACGTCTTTTTATGCGACGTTACTCAGAAAGAAGTTATATGAAGGGAACCCAAAAAGTGAGTCAAAGTTACTCAAAATCAAAAAGGACTTCTACTCATTTTTTGATGTCTAAGAGCATCGTTCTAAACTGAGTCAAAGTTGCTCAGTTTATGAGTTATTATTTACGAGCGTGTATACCCAGTTGTCTCCCCTCAAGATCCACACCAGCAATACTCAGAGGGAGAGATATGCGAAGAGAGTGTTGCAAACGAACAAGAAAGGTAACACATTGAAAGATATTGCAATAAGGTTCAATAAAGAATATATTTATTTTTACACGTTTTTCATGTTTTATTGCTAAAACATGAATTGAGAATGCTCCAAAGTTCACAAATCCTTTGTATGGTCTACAGAATAATGGTGAAAAAAAACATAAACATAAAAGTTAACACCTTCACGGTTTTTGTGATGCACTTTATTATTCCCCAGGACTTCCACCGTCACCATCAGTTATACGAGCCGAATAAAAAAGTTAGTGAACATTGCGCTTTGAGAAGAGATCTGGCACCTCTGATATGTGAAACCTAGTTGCCAAATTGGCGGTTTTTTCATCGCTTATCTCTCCCTCTGAGGATCTCTAATCCACACGTGCTGACGATAACCGTGCCGCCAGCTTCTCACCCACGACTAATTTGTGAAATAGGTTCATGTTAAAAAGTAAAAATCATGATTTGATAACACGCATGAAATTCTTTGATTCCATTCTTCTATATCTGAGTTTGGAAAAAATAACTAAATATATGCCATTTCATTCCCCGACGAAAAAGTCATTCAGCTAAAAACAAGGTTTCGAAGTACAAATACCTGGCTTCGGATTAAACTCGAGGGAATGTGCTAAGTGGATTAATTTAGATTTTTCAATTTTTAATTAGTTTGTATTACTTGTGTTGTTCTAGTTTATAAAAAAAAAAAAAAAAAAAAAAAATATATATATATATATATATATATATATATATATATATATATATATATATATATATATATATATATATATATATATATATATATATATATATATATATATATATATATATATATATATATATATATATATATATATATATATATAGTGGCTAGTGACGGTCTTCAGAAATTGGCAACTGCCGGTGTGAAAAAGAAATAGTGGAATTGGTAATCCCCATTAGCAACGACCGGTGCGAAAATCGGTTGCTATCCAAAATAGCAACGTCCAGCGTTGTGAAAATAGCAACTCAAATGGCAACTCACCGGTGCGCTTGCTTTAAGATAAGTACAAATTTTTGTTTCGATTTTGTTATGTGTTGATATTCGAGCTCATACCCAGTAAAAAATATTCGACGCTCTATCTTACATCGCTCTAAAAGTGCAGGAAAATTTTGCGTGTGTGGCTTGCAATATCGGGTTTTCTCGATCTTCATTATGCACAAAAAAAAAAAAAAAAATAACGCTTATCCAAATGTTCTTTACATAAGAATGCCAATAAACGAAATTAATGACATTTCTTTGCGTGAGCATGTGGATGGTCTGTGTAGATGGCTTTGTGCAGTGAATGCAATTGTGGAGGAGAGCGACCGCTGCAAGGTTGTAATAACTTTTTTTTTAATTCATGTTTCCAGCCGCCGTACGCAGCACAATAACAACTATTGATATGTCGTGCACTATTCTTAAAAAAGTTCGTCACTTTTTCTTGGGAACACAATACAACCGACACTTTCCATATGTGTTTCGAATTCGTTTATTATTTCGTTTTATTATTTTTTTCGCGTTTTCTGCGTTAAAAATTTAAGAATTCCAGCTATAGAACACAAGCAATCGGGTTCTTCTTTACATGCCCTAATGCTTCTTATGGTGTTTTATGATTCATTTTTATTGGTCTCGCATTGTGTGCCGCCGAAGATTTTAAGTCAGCGCGCCGCCGAGGAATTTTTTTACGCGGATTTTGACGTAGAACTACGTATCTCATACTCGGCTACACAGGGATGTAAAATGAAAATCTAAAACTGGAAAAAGTGAAAAATATGTCCAATTTCAAATGCTTATAAATCGGTAAGTATTCGATAGATTTGTTTCGTTCTTGCAGCAATAGTAATAGTTAGGAAAATCTTCTAAGATTCTTCCCAAATGCAGAAAATTGTAATTTTATTATTCAAACTGTTTTACTATTGAAAGTTGTCAAGCCTTGTCAAAACGAAAAATTCAACCTCTGATTGGCCGCTTTATGATTGCTTCCCAAGCACGGTCGACAGAATTACAGACCTAGTAAATTGAAATGTGCTATTTGGTTGAAGTGACCGGATAGATAGGGTTCAGCGGCGGGACACCAATTTAATTTTTAGACGAGGAGGGGGGTTGTGTGGTTTGGTTTTAATACTTTTCTTTGAAATGATAAAAATTACAGGTGTATAGTAGGGTGGCAATGACTTGACATGTATGGGAAAAAATTGACGCTTGAATTTCGTTTTGTAGTAAGGTTCAAAAGTTTCGTATTCTTGCACAATGTTCTCATACAAAAGTTGAACTCAATTGAACTTCGAAATGTTATGCCTCAAAGCGATCCAAATTCCCCTATTTTGACTAATGAAGTTCATGAAATATTCATTTTGATATCGAACTGGAACTTGGCAGTTGTCATTATCGATTTCTTTTAATGTCAAATGTTTTAAAAATGCATAAAACTGGGTTTTATTTTGAGGAAATTTTTGGGCTGGAAAACTCTGTTGCACAGTGGGGCGTCTCCATACAATGGCTGGCCAAGCAAAAAAAGTGTCGATAAATGCGATAAAAACTTGGTATTTACATAATTTTGGAGCGCTGAACACGAATTTGGCATCCATTTTTTGTAGGGGCCATCCACAAAACACGAAATCCAAGTTTTAATATATTTTTGGCAATTTTTCCTTTTTTACAGAATTATATGATCTCTGACCACAAGTAGTGCCACCGGGCGTCCTCCCCATTGAAAAAATACGTAATTTATGGACGACCCCTCGAACTAAACAAATTTTGCCTAAATATATATATATATATATATATATATATATATATATATATATATATATATATATATATATATATATATATATATATATATATATATATATATATATATATATATATATATTTTTTAATAAACTAGAACAACACAAGTAATACAAACTAATTAAAAATTGAAAAATCTAAATTAATCCACTTAGCACATTCCCTCGAGTTTAATCCGAAGCCAGGTATTTGTACTTCGAAACTTTTTTTTTTGCTGAATGACTTTTTCGTCGGGGAATGAAATGGCATATATTTAGTTATTTTTCCAAACTCATATATAGAAGAATGGAATCAAAGAATTTCATACGTGTTATCAAATCATGATTTTTACTTTTTAACATGAACCTATTTCACAAATTAGTCGTGGGTGAGAAGCTGGGGACACGGTTATCGTCAGCACGTGTGGATATTCTCTGCTTAGTAAAAGATACATTTTAAGTGTTTTCCATCAGTTTTATTGCTGAAATTAGTGTGTTTGGTGTAAGTAGTTGCTACAGGGTGTAGAGGAACTCGAATATGCAATAGTTTCAATGGATTCAGTAAGATAAGTACAAATTTTTGTTTCGATTTTGTTATGTGTTGATATTCGAGCTCATACCCAGTAAAAAATATTCGATGCTCTATCTTACATCGCACTAAAAGTGCAGGAAAATTTCGCGTGTGTGGATTGCAATATCGGGTTTTTTCGATCTTCATCATGCACAAAAAAAAAAAAAATAACGCTCATCCAAATGTTCTTTACATAAGAATGCCAATAAACGAAATTAATGACATTTCTTTGCGTGAGCATGTGGATGGTCTGTGTAGATGGCTTTGTGCAGTGAATGCAATTGTGGAGGAGAGCGACCGCTGCAAGGTTGTAATAACTTTTTTTTAATTCATGTTTCCAGCCGCCGTACGCAGCACAATAACAACTATTGATATGTCGTGCACTATTCTTAAAAAAGTTCGTCACTTTTTCTTGGGAACACAATACAACCGACACTTTCCATATGTGTTTCGAATTCGTTTATTATTTCGTTTTATTATTTTTTTCGCGTTTTCTGCGTTAAAAATTTGAGAATTCCAGCTATAGAACACAAGCAATCGGGATCTTCTTTACATGCCCTAATGCTTCTTATGGTGTTTTATGATTCATTTTTATTGGTCTCGCATTGTGTGCCGCCGAAGATTTTAAGTCAGCGCGCCGCCGAGGAATTTTTTTACGCGGATTTTGACGTAGAACTACGTATCTCATACTCGGCTACACAGGGATGTAAAATGAAAATCTAAAACTGGAAAAAGTGAAAAATATGTCCAATTTCAAATGCTTATAAATCGGTAAGTTTTCGATAGATTTGTTTCGTTCTTGCAGCAATAGTAATAGTTAGGAAAATCTTCTAAGATTCTTCCCAAATGCAGAAAATTGTAATTTTATTATTCAAACTGTTTTACTATTGAAAATTGTCAAGCCTTGTCAAAACGAAAAATTCAACCTCTGATTGGCCGCTTTATGATTGCTTCCCAAGCACGGTCGACAGAATTACAGACCTAGTAAATTGAAATGTGCTATTTGGTTGAAGTGACCGGATAGATAGGGTTTAGCGGCGGTCACCAATTTAATTTTTAGACGAGGAGGGGGGTTGTGTGGTTTGGTTTTAATACTTTTCTTTGAAATGATTAAAAATTACAGGTGTATAGTAGGGTGGCAATGACTTGACATGTATGGGACAAAATTGACGCTTGAATTTCGTTTTGTAGTAAGGTTCAAAAGTTTCGTATTCTTGCACAATGTTCTCATACAAAAGTTGAACTCAATTGAACTTCGAAATGTTATGCCTCAAAGCGATCCAAATTCCCCTATTTTGACTAATGAAGTTCATGAAATATTCATTTTGATATCGAACTGGAACTTGGCAGTTGTCATTATCGATTTCTTTTAATGTCAAATGTTTTAAAAATGCATAAAATATAATTTTTTTTTTTTTTTTTTTAATAAACTAGAACTACACAAGTAATACAAACTAATTAAAAATTGAAAAATCTAAATTAATCCACTTAGCACATTCCCTCGAGTTTAATCCGAAGCCAGGTATTTGTACTTCGAAACTTTATTTTTTGCTGAATGACTTTTTCGTCGGGGAATGAAATGGCATATATTTAGTTATTTTTCCAAACTCAGATATAGAAGAATGGAATCAAAGAATTTCATACGTGTTATCAAATCATGATTTTTACTTTTTAACATGAACCTATTTCACAAATTAGTCGTGGGTGAGAAGCTGGGGACACGGTTATCGTCAGCACGTGTGGATATTCTCTGCTTAGTAAAAGATACATTTTAAGTGTTTTCCATCAGTTTTATTGCTGAAATTAGTGTGTTTGGTGTAAGTAGTTGCTACAGGGTGTAGAGGAACTCGAATATGCAATAGTTTCAATGGATTCAGTAAGATAAGTACAAATTTTTGTTTCGATTTTGTTATGTGTTGATATTCGAGCTCATACCCAGTAAAAAATATTCGATGCTCTATCTTACATCGCACTAAAAGTGCAGGAAAATTTCGCGTGTGTGGATTGCAATATCGGGTTTTTTCGATCTTCATCATACACTGAAAAAAACAAAAAATAACACGCTCATCCAAATGCTCTTTACATAAGAATGCCAATAAACGAAATGAATGACATTTTTTTGCGTGAGCATGTGGATGGTCTGTGTGGATGGCTTTGTGCAGTGAATGCGATTGTGGAGGAGAGCGACCGCTGCAAGGTTGCTGTAATAACTTTTTTTTAATTCATGTTTCCAGCCGCCGTAAGCAGCACAATAACAACTATTGTTATGTCGTGAACTATTCCTAAAAAAGTTCGTCACTTTTTCTTGGGAACACAATACAACCGACACATTCCATATGTGTTTCGAATTCGTTTATTATTTCGTTTTATTATTTTTTTCGCGTTTTCTGCGTTAAGAATTCGAGAATTTCAGCTATAGAACACAAGCAATCGGGATCTTCTTTACACGCCCTAATGCTTCTTATGGTGTTTTATGATTCATTTTTATTGGTCTCGCATTGTGTGCCGCCGATGATTTTAAGTCAGCGCGCCGCCGAGGAATTTTTTTACGCGGATTTTGACGTAGAACTACGTATCTCATACTCGGCTACACAGGGATGTAAAATGAAAATCTAAAACTGGAAAAAGTGAAAAATATGTCCAATTTCAAATGCTTATAAATCGGTAAGTTTTCGATAGATTTGTTTCGTTCTTGCAGCAATAGTAATAGTTAGGAAAATCTTCTAAGATTCTTCCCAAATGCAGAAAATTGTAATTTTATTATTCAAACTGTTTTACTATTGAAAATTGTCAAGCCTTGTCAAAACGAAAAATTCAACCTCTGATTGGCCGCTTTATGATTGCTTCCCAAGCACGGTCGACAGAATTACAGACCTAGTAAATTGAAATGTGCTATTTGGTTGAAGTGACCGGATAGATAGGGTTCAGCGGCGGGACACCAATTTAATTTTTAGACGAGGAGGGGGGTTGTGTGGTTTGGTTTTAATACTTTTCTTTGAAATGATTAAAAATTACAGGTGTATAGTAGGGTGGCAATGACTTGACATGTATGGGAAAAAATTGACGCTTGAATTTCGTTTTGTAGTAAGGTTCAAAAGTTTCGTATTCTTGCACAATGTTCTCATACAAAAGTTGAACTCAATTGAACTTCGAAATGTTATGCCTCAAAGCGATCCAAATTCCCCTATTTTGACTAATGAAGTTCATGAAATATTCATTTTGATATCGAACTGGAACTTGGCAGTTGTCATTATCGATTTCTTTTAATGTCAAATGTTTTAAAAATGCATAAAACTGGGTTTTATTTTGAGGAAATTTTTGGGCTGGAAAACTCTGTTGCACAGTGGGGCGTCTCCATACAATGGCTGGCCAAGCAAAAAAAGTGTCGATAAATGCGATAAAAACTTGGTATTTACATAATTTTGGAGCGCTGAACACGAATTTGGCATCCATTTTTTGTAGGGGCCATCCACAAAACACGAAATCCAAGTTTTAATATATTTTTGGCAATTTTTCCTTTTTTACAGAATTATATGATCTCTGACCACAAGTAGTGCCACCGGGCGTCCTCCCCATTGAAAAAATACGTAATTTATGGACGACCCCTCGAACTAAACAAATTTTGCCTAAATATATATATATATATATATATATATATATATATATATATATATATATATATATATATATATATATATATATATATATATATATATATATATATATATATATATATATATATATATATATATATATATATATATATATATATATATATATATATATATATATATATATATATATATATATATATATTTTTTTTTTTTTTTTTAATAAACTAGAACAACACAAGTAATACAAACTAATTAAAAATTGAAAAATCTAAATTAATCCACTTAGCACATTCCCTCGAGTTTAATCCGAAGCCAGGTATTTGTACTTCGAAACTTTATTTTTTGCTGAATGACTTTTTCGTCGGGGAATGAAATGGCATATATTTAGTTATTTTTCCAAACTCAGATATAGAAGAATGGAATCAAAGAATTTCATACGTGTTATCAAATCATGATTTTTACTTTTTAACATGAACCTATTTCACAAATTAGTCGTGGGTGAGAAGCTGGAGACACGGTTATCGTCAGCACGTGTGGATATTCTCTGCTTAGTAAAAGATACATTTTAAGTGTTTTCCATCAGTTTTATTGCTGAAATTAGTGTGTTTGGTGTAAGTAGTTGCTACAGGGTGTAGAGGAACTCGAATATGCAATAGTTTCAATGGATTCAGTAAGATAAGTACAAATTTTTGTTTCGATTTTGTTATGTGTTGATATTCGAGCTCATACCCAGTAAAAAATATTCGATGCTCTATCTTACATCGCACTAAAAGTGCAGGAAAATTTCGCGTGTGTGGATTGCAATATCGGGTTTTTTCGATCTTCATCATACACTGAATAAAACAAAAAATAACACGCTCATCCAAATGCTCTTTACATAAGAATGCCAATAAACGAAATGAATGACATTTTTTTGCGTGAGCATGTGGATGGTCTGTGTGGATGGCTTTGTGCAGTGAATGCGATTGTGGAGGAGAGCGACCGCTGCAAAGTTGCTGTAATAACTTTTTTTTAATTCATGTTTCCAGCCGCCGTAAGCAGCACAATAACAACTATTGTTATGTCGTGAACTATTCCTAAAAAAGTTCGTCACTTTTTCTTGGGAACACAATACAACCGACACATTCCATATGTGTTTCGAATTCGTTTATTATTTCGTTTTATTATTTTTTTCGCGTTTTCTGCGTTAAAAATTCGAAAATTTCAGCTATAGAACACAAGCAATCGGGATCTTCTTTACACGCCCTAATGCTTCTTATGGTGTTTTATGATTCATTTTTATTGGTCTCGCATTGTGTGCCGCCGATGATTTTAAGTCGGCGCGCCGCCGAGGAAATTTTTTACGCGGATTTTGACGTAGAACTACGTCTCTTAGGAAGATCGGCTACATACTCGGCTACACAGGGATGTAAAATGAAAATCTAAAACCGGAAAAAGTGAAAAATATGTCCAATTTCAAATGCTTATAAATCGGTAAGTTTTCGATAGATTTGTTTCGTTCTTGCAGCAATAGTTTGGAAAATATTCTAAGATTCTTCCCAAATACAGAAATTTGTAATTTTATTATTCAAACTGTTTTACTATTGAAAATTGTCAAGCCTTGTCAAAACGAAAAATTCAACCTCTGATTGGCCGCTATATGATTGCTTCCCAAGCACGGTCGACAGAATTATAAACCTAGTAAATTGAAATGTGCTATTTGGTTGAAGTGACCAGATGGATAGGGTTCAGGCGCGGGACACCAATTCAATTTTTAGACGAGGAGGGGGGTTGTGTGGTTTGGTTTTAATACTTTTCTTTGAAATGATTAAAAATTACACGTGTATAATTGGGTGGCAATGACTTGACATGTATGGGAAAAAATTGACGCTTGAATTTCGTTTTGTAGTAAGGTTCAAAAGTTTCGTATTCTTGCACAATGTTCTCATACAAAAGTTGAACTCAATTGAACTTCGAAATGTTATGCCTCAAAGCGATCCAAAAAAATGTATGGAGAAAACTCATCTTCAAACATATGTAGTTTTTAAAGTAATATCTTAACTTTTAGCAATAAGATACCTATTATTTTTCCTCAAATGTCTTTCTTGAACATTAACAAACATTTCAATGAAGAACAGTTACATTTTTAAGCTTTGAATTTCGATTTAGAGGCAAACTGAGTTCAAATATTCATGGATTTGCTCGTTCAACGTAGTGTTGTGAATAATATCTCAATTTTCAGTAATCAAAAATCTGTTATTTTTACTCAAAAGTCTTTCCTGAACATAAACAAACATTTTAAAGAAACAAAATCATATATCAAAGCTTTGAATTTGGATTTAAAGACAAATTGAGCCAAAATATTCATGATATTGCATGTTCTACTTAGTTTTGTGAATAATATCTCTATTTTCGGTTATCAGATAACTATTATTTCTTCTCGAATGTCATTCCTGAATATCAACGAACATTTTATTTAAAAAAATCACATGTCATCGCCTTGAATTCTGATTTAGAGACAAATTGAGCCTAAAAAATTAAGGTTTTGCATTTTTCATGTGGTTTTGTGGAAAATATTTAAATTTCAAATAATCAGATACCTATTATTTTTCCCTAAAATATGTTTCCTTAACACAATAAACATTTTATTATAGTAAAAATCAAAGATTACTGCTTCGATTGATTTAAAGGCAAATTCAGCATAAAAGTCATGATTTTGCATGTTTCACGTAGTTTTGTGAAGTATATCTCGAGTTTGATTACCAAACAGATACCTGTTATTTTTTCTCAAATGTCTTTCTTAAACATCAACGAACACTTTAATGAAAAAAGAATCACATATCATCGCTTTGTATTTTGATTTAGAGACGAATTAAGTATAAAAAGTCATAATTTCGCATGTTTTACGTAGTTTTGTGAATAATATTTCAAGTTTTAGTGATCAGATACTAATTATTTTTCCTCAAATGGCTCTCCTGAACATTAAAAAACATGTTAGTGAAAAAAAAATCATATGTCAACGCTTTGTATTTTGATTTAGAGGCAAATTTAGCACATAAAGTCATAATTTTGCATGTTTTACGTAGTTTCGTGAATTATATCTCAAGTTTTAGTAATTAGATACCTGTTATTTTTTCTCAAATGTTTTTCTTAAACATCAACGAACACTTTAATGAAAAAAGAATCACATATCATCGCTTTGAATTTTGATTTGGAGACGAATTAAGCATAAAAAGTCATAATTTTGCACGTTGTACGTAGTTTTGCGAGTAATATCTCGAGTTTTAATAATCAGATACCAGTTATTTTTCCTCGAATGTCTTTCCCGAACATTAATAAACATTTTAGTTAAAAAATTAATCCACCCAGCGGTCAGACCCAGCCTATCTCATTCAAACTTTTATTTGTAAAAATAGATTTACATGAACGCTTCAATCCAATAAGTGTGTATTCACTCTTTTAGTTCTAAAATATTGATGTTGTAATCTATACAGTCCAGTCTGTCTGATCCATATAGGCTCGAAAATTACCAAACCGATCGACGTGAAAATTATGTATGGTGCCGATAAAGGTTCCTATGATAGTTAGAGACCCCTCTCCCTTCTGAAGGGAGGGGTCCCATACTAATGAAACAGAAATTTCTGCACATCTCGAGAACTAACCAAGTAAATGGAACCAAATTTAGCATGTTAATGTTCTTAGGGGTAACATATATGTCCATAATGGTTCGACACCCCTCCGTTTTCTGGAAGGGAGGGGTCCCATACAAATGAAACACAAATTTCGCACAGCTCAAGAACCAATCAAGAAAATACAACCAAATTTGGTATGTGAATGTTTTTAGAGGTAACAAATAAGTCCATAATGGTCCGACGCCCGTCTTTCTTCTGGAAGCACATGTTTCTGCACAAATTTCTGCACATCTCACAAACTAATCAACTAAATGGAACCATATTTGGCAAGTGAATGTTTTTAGTGTTAACAAATATGTTCCATAATCGACCTCAGGCAACATTTTGGATTGTAAGATGTGAACTTCTGGTTTCTGAAAAACAGCCAAAAATGGCCGATTTTCACTCAATATAATAATATCCGGATCTAGAATGATACACAGGAGCTAAAATCGACCACAGATACCATTTTGAATTCTAAGATGGCGAATTCCGGTTTCTGAAAAACAGCTGAAAATGACCGAATACCACCCAATATGAGTGTTTCTTTAACCAGTATCACGTTCAAAATCCAGAAATTGTCCCCAAATGCCATTATGAAATCAAAAATGGCGACTTCCGGTTTCGGAAAAACAGCGGCAAACGACCAAATACCACCCAATATGGATATTTCCGGAATCGGAATGATGCACTGGAGCCAAAAATCGACTTCAGACAACATTTTGAATTGTAAGATTGCTACTTCCGGTTTCTGGAAAACAGCCTGAAATGGCCGATTCCCATTAAATATGAGTATCTCCGGAACCAGAAAGATGCACAGAAGCTAAAAATTGATCACAGACACAATCTTGAATTTTAAGATGGTGACCTCCGGTGTCTGGCAAACAGCCGGAAATGACCAAATAGCATTCAATATGAGTGTTTACGGAACCAGAATAACGCCCAGATGATAGAAATTGATTTCACAGGCAATTTTAAAGTCCAAAATGACGACTTTCGGTTTCTGAAAAACAGCCTAAAGTGATCATATACCACCCAATATGAGTAT
>NC_073694.1:79289989-79488626 GCF_029784165.1 Wyeomyia smithii
TAGCAGAATCGAATATGATCGTTTATCAAAAAGAATAATTGGGAACATTCTCCAAGTTGATGTTTCAACGGGAATGCCCATAATTCCGCCACTAAAAATGCTCTCAGCCAGAGATGTTAAGCAGCAAGCCGAGTCGATCAAAAAGGAAACAAATCTAAACGTAGTCATGGGCTTCAGTTTATCAATACATGCTGCCCCGTTTTGTCTCTTAGCCTACGGTATTTCCAAGTCTCTAAGTGGAGAAACATATGCAACAAGAGTACAATTCATAAAGGACCAGCTGGCACAGCATGGAATTATTTGCGTAGGATGTTCTACTGATGATGCATCTCCGTATGTTCGCGGAATGAAGATTCTAAGTGGATTGAATAATAAGCCTGATGACTATACACCGACGGAATATTCGCTATGCTTGGTGTGTTCTAGTGACGAACCACTTTACTGTGTGCAGGACACAATACATTTGGGTGGAAAATTGAAAAATCGTTTTCTTGCCATGGGGAAAATTCATTGTATAGGTAATTTATTCATCCTCATCAAAATACATGCACATATGTATATGTCTATATATATATATATATATATATATATAGACATATACATATGTGCATGTATTTTGATGAGGATGAATAAATTACCTATACGATGAATTTTCCCCATGGCAAGAAAACGATTTTTCAATTTTCCACCCAAATGTATTGTGTCCTGCACACAGTAAAGTGGTTCGTCACTAGAACACACCAAGCATAGCGAATATTCCGTCGGTGTATAGTCATCAGGCTTATTATTCAATCCACTTAGAATCTTCATTCCGCGAACATACGGAGATGCATCATCAGTAGAACATCCTACGCAAATAATTCCATGCTGTGCCAGCTGGTCCTTTATGAATTGTACTCTTGTTGCATATGTTTCTCCACTTAGAGACTTGGAAATACCGTAGGCTAAGAGACAAAACGGGGCAGCATGTATTGATAAACTGAAGCCCATGACTACGTTTAGATTTGTTTCCTTTTTGATCGACTCGGCTTGCTGCTTAACATCTCTGGCTGAGAGCATTTTTAGTGGCGGAATTATGGGCATTCCCGTTGAAACATCAACTTGGAGAATGTTCCCAATTATTCTTTTTGATAAACGATCATATTCGATTCTGCTAGTAACAGCAGTTGTGTCTTCTGTTGTCCAAACATATTGCGATGATCTTCTAATTTTTATGTAGTTTGCGAACTCGGACGTTTTTAACACACCTTCCAAAACGTATTCCGATTGTCCGGCGTAAAATTTATATAAAGTCGATGGCTTTGGTAACGGTAATGAATTCATGTGACGAAGGTAATTTGATCTACCTCCGGTAACAAAAATGCACATTGCATAGCGTTTCACTTCCTCATCAAATTTAATTTTTTTGTTGTGATTAGCATTTTCATAAATGTTCATTAGTTTTTCAAAAGAGATACTCTTTTTAGAATTGTTGCTTTTTATTGGTTTGCCATCAGGCGAAATATCTGATGGCTTACTATCCATATGCGATTCATGAGTAGTCGATTCAGTGTGTACATTGTCAGTAATCAATGATTGTTTGATATCCACTGTACTGGTTAGTATCAAAAGACGAGATTTTGATCTAGAGCGAATCGTGGGAACCGTTGCTTTGAGAGACTCGGTGGTTCCATTGACGTGCCTCTCAACTAGCCCCCCTGTTGGTTTTCAGAATCGTAAATATAAGCAAGAAACAATTTTTCAGCATAATCGTAAACAAAACAAATAACTGCAGATTATTAAAAAAAATTACGACTATTGAAACTCATACCTTTTTCGTTTGTATCTTTTGTCGATTTCTCTTTCAAATTCCAATCCTCTTTAGGTTGCATGTCTGCAGTAAAATCGTTATTACAGTGGTTTGGTGGTATATATAATTCAGTAAACTGTTCTTCCCCGGACTCGACAATGCATTCAGTTTCTTTATGTTGAGTATTATGAAAAATTTGTCTTAGTGTAACCTGCTTTGAACCACTTTGTATGGTGGATAGCATTTGCTTGTGAACTTTCGTAAAATGTTTGGCATAGTTTGATGTTGTTACTCGAAAACACGAGGTAAAAAACAGCATGATGACTTTTCTGGACGATAAAATGGGCATATAGTTCCAAATTTGATATCACCTTCAACGGACTTAATTTGTTTAATGATAAACTCTTCTCTCGAAACAGTTTGTTTAATCTGCCCTTCTTGTGTCAACCATTGAATTAATCGTTCCTTAAATCGCTCAGACAACTTGGAAATTTCGTCCGCAGTAAGCACATTAGGCGCATTAAGTTTCCTTTTTGAATCAGCTATACAGTGATTTTTTGTTGATTGTGCTGCAGATTTATTCTCCAATGTAGTCCAGTTATTTTCTTGAACCAATTTGCGATACCCTAATTATGCCGAACGGTGACCCGGAAGCAATTTTTGTTGCTTTTCCAGCATATTTAAATCGGCGTCGGTCATTGAGCCACATAGCTATCGTATCCTGTATTCAGGAGGAAATCCCATACTACTGTTTGTACTAGGCCATGAGATTCTAAAACTTTCTTGAACGACTCTCCCAAAGTATTTGCGCTAGCCTAAAAATATCGGAATTCGTTTTTGAACAAGTTAAAATGATTATCTCGAAATAAAATCGCTAATTGCTACCAAACTCACCATTCTCTTGGTCGTATGTTTTTTTTTTACAGTCAGGATTAATGCGGAAATTACAGAAAACTGAAATTGATCTTACTACTGTTTGAATTGCCGCGTTTTTGTTTAGAGAAAAATAAGAACGGTTCATGAAAAAAACAGCAAGTTATTTACACGAAGTAAAGACCAAGGTAAAGACTGTTTGGAGGGGCTACCGTGCGGTTTTTTTTTTGCGATGCACATTGCAAATATAAACATAGCATAACACAAGTATATTTAGTACATTATCAATATGGAATAGTCTCGTGTAATTTTCGAGTTTGTAAGATTTCATAAAAATAATCTGAGTAATACACACTTATTGACAGCAATCTTTGTAATTCAAAGGGAATTGAATGATAACTGGTAATTTTTAGCTGTTATTGAAATTAACTAATAATCTAATGGTAATAATCGAACGACTGGCAAGTAATCCATGATAGTAGAAACCCCTTGGTGCCACCTGAACTGCCGACTTATCGATAATTATCGTTAGCGCTAAAATTTAACAATATTATCGATATGAAGCAATTATCGATATTAACGATAAATATCGATAACTTTCCCATCACTAATTCGCATAAGGCAATCCGTTTCACTGCTTGCTTTTTCATGTTTTCCGATCTGGATTGCATCCATATTGCGATCTCGGGCATTCCTGGGGCCAGGGTTGCCACATTTAAATCTGTGTTTTCCCTTGAAAAAATCTGAGTATCTGTTTCTGGAACAAAATTATCTGTAAAAAAAATCTGTATTATTTAAACATAGAGAACTTTGTATTTTTTAAGTTTTTATGGTACATAAACAAAGTTTTTAGCTTAGAACGTGTGAAGAGTTGAAAATATGTTCAATTTGCTTAATATTTAATGAAAGAAAATTTGGAGTGTTTATAAAAATTAATGTCAATTTCGAAAAATCTGTAAATCTGTACTTTTCGACGAAAATCTGTATATCTGTATACACAGATTCTGTACCGTTACTTCGGCCAAAAATCTGTAAAATACAGATTAATCTGTACATGTGGCATCCCTGCCTGGGGCTGTCAAATGTTGAAGACCCAAGTATGATGACAGTTCTATAAGGTATGCTATTCACGTCGATGCATTAGTATTAGTGATCGTTATGAACTTTTTCCAATTTTGTATGAAATATGAAATGATTTTGCATTTTAAACTAAACTTATTGAACATTCTATCCTGAAAAGTTATAGAAATGATGTTGAAACATGTTTTATTTGTGGGGTATTCATAAACATGCTGCGGTCTAGGTAAAATATGCTGTTTTTCATCAATTTGCCGGTAACCTTTTTGAACTTTTCGTTTTTTTCTTGTACTCTAATAGCGCTTCTAAATGGAGTCGCTTATGTTTCATACAGTAACAAAAGTCATGAGCTATGACAAAGACTAAGATTATGCTCCAACTATTAGAAATATAGCATTTTTATATATTTTATTTCGACATATTGTCGCAACTTTTCACACTAAATCTAAATTAATATCAATTTCTAGTGTGTTTCAACTGGAGATTCACTCTCCAACTAAAAAAATCAGATATAAAACAACATAAAACGAAAAATTTCCAAAAATGTTCTGAATTCCATACAAAACGCGAAATTTGTGCGATTTGTTTGTGTGCGTGGATAGACAAAAATGTAGCATACCTTGTAGAACTGTCATCATACTTGGGTTGAAGACAAACTAAAATCAGCCGATCGCAACTGTCTCGTGGATGGCTTTATTCGCAGTATGCGTGTGTGCGTTGCGGATAATTTTGTATGAGAGGAAAAGAGAGCAATATTTTTGCTTTGTTTTCTCGGTTTTACAAGCAGTCTGACTGTTCCAAATGGGAATTTGTATAGGTGCGAACAGGCTTTAAATCTGTTTCTTCGTCCAACGTGGAATATATGCTATTATTGTTTATCGCTTTCATAGGGAAAAAAAACACGATTATTGGCCTGAGTTTCTTCCAGGATTTTTACGGAAACCTTTCTACGGTTTCAGGCGACGTTTAAGGTTGGATTCCAAGCCCAGTTACCCACAACCCGAGCACTTGCAGGCGCACGAACAAAATACAGAAATATACAGATTTTTTTACGGGTGCATCCCTACACTGTAATAAGTCGACATATATTCTCTATTAATTTTGTCCAATGAATTTACCATACCAAAAGATCTCTCAATTTTATACGATTCCATTAAAAATTAGAAAAATTTGTAAATTAAATGTGATACAATGATTTTAACGAATTGTACAATAGAATAATAATTATCGAATTTCCAAACCCATCTTATTTGATATTCATTTACGTCTAACATGTGTGGTGAAAATTTAAATTTACAGGCAATATTGCGGAATACATTTCATAAAGTAGATATATTAAACTGTCATGTATCGGAACCAACATATAAAGCTTATTGATAAATCCAACAAAAAACACACGTCGCCGTGACTTTGGACTTCTTGTCAGTCTACTTGTGACGTTATGTCTGTTTGAACCAGCGGATCAAATTCGGCAATGTCCATATTCGTCGTTGAATAATCGGCCATCGACCATAGCTTGTACTTTGGAAACTCTATTCCACTGTACAGTAGTATGTATTCACAACTATAGATCACACCGAAGTAATTGGCACGTATCAAATCGTATCATCGGGCAAACAACGTACAGGCTATTAGAACTCGGATCAAGTGGCCAACGTTGAACCGGTAATTTTTTTTATTAATCATTTGTCATGAAGGCAGTAGTGGAATCTCTCGAAAGTTGTGGCCACCACACGTTTAACAGTCAACAACCATTCAAGTACAAATTTGTTAAAATAAATATTATTGTCACAGACAGATGACCTGTTGGGTGTTTCCACTACCCGACGCCGCTGCGCTCAACCTGGCTGCCTGACAGCCATCGTTAGATGCTATTGGCAGCGCATTGTCTATTGTTCCCGACTGTCTAAGAGAACCACGCTTTTTAATTTGTATAGTCATTAAAGTTTTACTTAGTCGTATCTAAACGCCTTTTTATTACGTTCCTTCGATCGGAATAGCTAACGTAAACGCGTCCGAACACCAAAACTACAAAAATTATTTTTATAATAAATTCTTGTATTTTTCATAAACAAACACTTCGATTTGTTTTCATGTGTATACCAGATGGAAGAAACAATCCCTTTAGTGAAGTTATTTCTATAGGATAATAACAAGAAATGCATGAGATTTTCTTATGAAATTGTTATTTTATGTCAAGATATAAATTATGGCATTTCCAATGAGTCTAATGGATTATATGTTCTTTAGTTTTTAAACGATTTGCTTATCTATTTAAAAAGCTTGGTAGGAATGTGAGTCTATCAGACGATCCTATGAAGAATGCATGACACATTTTCGATCACATCGTTTTGATTGAAAGTTCTAATAGTGCAAATTTATAACACTCCCGTATAATCTGAACAGGTAAGATTATTTCAGTGTTGGAATTAGTTTAAAGTGGTAGTGTGTAGAAGCCACCACGTGGTCGACTACGAATTTTCAGCGCCACATCACATTTTCACACGTTTTTCATGTTATTTTGCTAAACAATGAATTGAGAAGGCTCCAAAATTGCTTTATCACAGTGGTTTTAACTGGTGGTTCACAAACCTTTTGTATGGTCAACAAAATAATGATCAATTATGGTGAAAGTATAAAAAATTACACAAACATTAAATTTAACACCTCCACGGTTTTCACACTTAGATAATATCACCGAGTACGGTAAAATGAATTACCGAGATTTAGGATTACCAAGATCTCGGTAATACATCAAAATACCGAGATTCTGTAAAATCAACAATTGACAACTTGTCAAACTTTAACGAGATTCTCGGTAATATTTTACCGGGACTCGGAAATTTCAACTGCCGAGTTATTACGAAAATTTCGGTAAAATTTACTGATTTTGTGATTTCTCAGATAAATCCAGGAAATGATGAAAACGATTAATTATCCGTATAATTTTATTAATTATTTTGTCAAATGATTCAACTTATTACAGCATTGGTAGAAACAGGAGAGTTGTGTTGCTTCCTGGAAATAAAACAACATCCATCACTGCAACTTCCATCCTGCGAAGCGAGCCGTTAACCTACAAAATTGAGTGAGGAAAGTTAATTAATTGTTTTCTTTTAGTATTATATTTGTACACAAACAAGATCTGAGAAATAATATTGTATACTTACTCAACATTGTAGGTTAATATGAATATTACAGATTTCTTCGAAATGATAATTAACCGCGAAAGCTGTTGTTTTCACATCTAAACCGAAACACGAACAAAACTGATAGTGAAGCTTTCGTTATTTTGACAGTTCTATTTTTCGGAATCTCGGTAAGAGCTTTTTTGGTTCAACGAGATCTCGGTTAAATGATGCCAGGCTTCCGAGATTCGGTATTTTAGTTTACTGAACTCGGAAATTTGCTGTTTTACGGATTATTTAGGCAAACAAATTTACGGTATTCTGGTAAACTCATTCGGTTTCCGATTTCTCAGTAGTTTTGTTACGAAACAACGGTAAACGAAAATGTTTTCAAGTAGTTCGGTATTTTACTTTACCGAGAAAACATTATGCAGTTAAGTGTGTTTGTGATGCGTTTTATTGTTCCCCACCCGCATAATCAATAACCATAAACGGATGGTAACCCATATGGTTTAACGATACCCCATACAGTCGGGATTATAACCCGTCACCATCTGTCAGCCATGTCCAAAACACGCTCTGCACTAAGGGATATATTTGAAACACGAAACGGCGTGCTTAGCAATTGCCACTCAGTGTTGGTGTAAGACAGACGGCACGAAGGGCGAAACTCGAAACACCGAAGCCAGTGGCAGTGTTATACGATCGCCACTGGTGCCTCAAGCTTCGGCAAACTCCGGAAACGAGGGCTTTACTTTCGTAAAAGCACCGTAGCCGAATGTTTGAACTTCGTAGAAACACCTCGGTTGCTGCCATATAGCTCTGCCAGGTCTAATGCGAAGCGAAACATTTCCAAAAATACTCACATTGTTGGTATTATTCTTTACGTGAGACCAGTGTTTTCCGAAGCTAGACCCACCAGCGCCGGTGTTTGCTGAAGCTTAAGGCACCCGTGGCGATCATATAACACTGACACCGCCTTCGGTGTTTCAAGTTTCGCCCTTCGTGCCGTCTGTCTAACACTAACACTGAGTGGTGGTAGCAAGACACGTCGTATCGTGTTGCTATGAAAAAACCGCACCAGTGCAGCATAAAGCACCAGTGCAGCACGGTTCAGTGTTTATACCAAGGCTGTCATCGGTTATCTCTCTCAGCTGGTCTCGAGGTACTCTCCCAGCTGGTCTCGAGGTACGATGCTGGCTTAACAAGCCAGTCGTCATAGATTCGAATCTCGGCTCGGGAGAGACTGTTACTGTCAATAGGATCGTAGCGCTAGCCCCGCAATAGGGAGCTTCCCATGTACAGCACTACCATCTGGATCAGTTTAATGGAAAAGCAGAAAAACGTAAACAATCGATCGGCAGAAATAGCGATTATCAAACTGTATTTTTCTGCAGTTTTTGTTGAGTTCTCAGGTTTTTTTTTCATCTGAAGGTGATTTGTAGGTCTCGATAGTTCATTTTTGGTGGTATATTGAAAAGTTGGTGTCGCCGACGCTTGTTATTCCGAATAAGGTAAGTACATGTTTTTGTGAAGCAGAAAAGTGTTCATTTTCACTGAATCGTACCTGCGCTGTGTGGTACCGTCATGGAGAAAAAAACGGGAGCTTGGTAAGTCTTTTCATAAACTGCCGGACCATTTAAAGGACAATAAACGGTGGCGTGAATGGGTATTTTAAATCACTATTTTTTGCAATAGGAAGTTATGTGTTTTTTTATTTCAAGTTAATCTGTTAAAGTTAAAATATGTACCTTTGAGGCATGAACAAGTGTGCAGTAATCATTTTCGAACAACAGATTTTTTTATTATAAGTAAGTTGAGAAACAGCTTGTGAGCGCGATAAACTTTCAATAAAAATTTCAGAGAGTCATGAGCAAAACAAAGTAATTTTGAAAAATAACGTGCTACCAATCGAAATCAAATCAGTTGCGGTGTCGGATGACTGTCGTCAGCAGCAAGTTGAACTTCGGAATAGAAGAGCAGAAATGAGAGCCTTAACAAGAAATCAATCCAGGATTCATGTTCCAGCTAATGATGGTTTTGACGAAAATGAGATCTCAAGTGAAGTTACGTCGCTTTCAAGGGATATGTCTATTCAAGTGGACACTCTCGATTTGAGCCGTTTATTCCTTCGTAAACAACGTCATATTATTACCATTAAAACACAAGAACAATTAACCGCGTGGACTGGCCTCAATAGTTTTAAAATGCTCAATACTATTGTAACAGCCATAGAAAAGGTTCCGGAGAAAACAACCTTTGCACGATGGGAAATTGAACCAACGAATTTGGTTACATTAGTTTATATGAAGCTAAAAACAAACCTATCTTTTCGGTGCATCTCAACAATTTTCGACATTGCACCTAAAACTGCTTCCAAATATTTTCACGATGTTGTACCCATTCTGGCTGACGTGTTGCGAGTTGCCGTTCCTTGGTCTAGTGGTGACATAATAAAAAACGATTTACCGTATCATTTCAGTAGATACAGAAACGTACGTGCTATATTAGACTGCACAGACTCTCACATACTCTCACTACAAAGGTCGCGAAACTGCTAAATATCTTGTATCGGTTACCCCTGGTGGATGCCTCAACTATGTAAGCCAAGGATATGTTGGGAAAGCATCGGACAAATTCATTTTCAACGCTAGTGACATGATATCTTTGTTCGACAAGCATGATGCTGTGATGGTTGATAAAGGCTTTGCTATCAAAAAGGAGCTCGAACAACGTGATTTAGAACTAGTGCGTCCTCCGACTTTAATAAATGAACAGTTCAATATTAGAGAAGCTCGTGACAATGTGTCAATTGCTGGCGCACGTGTTCACGTAGAACGAGGAATCCAACGGATGAAAAATTTTGAAATTTTGACTGAAAAGGTTGATTTAGCAATTTTACATTTACTAGATGATATAATGGTTATTATAGCAGGAGTAGTTAATTTGATAATTGGGAGAAATCGATTAAAGTACAGCACTCGTGCGCTAATTGCACGAAAGTTGCAGTGCAACTAGCGGATAGGCTTTTTAATTGCATGAACTCAAAACTGTCAAAAATTTTTAGGGGGTGCGCTAATGTTTGGTTTTCGTGTATCCGTTTACGAACCAATTTCGAACCAGTCAGATTTTTTCATGCATTGCAACTTCGTTGGAGTGTAACGAACATTACTGTATTTCAGAGAATCCCACGTTTTCAGAAGCTGTTCAGTGTGTGGACAGCTTAATGCGACATTTCAGTGAGGATTCGACACAAGTGATCAAATTGAAATTAATTAGATCGACTATAATTGAGAACAAATTGGGCAAACGTGCAATTTGATTATGTATATTTGTTATTTAGTACATACAACCGGAATCTAAAATAACAAAATTAAAAATATTGAATTTATTTTCAGTTAATTAAATATTTCGCGCATTCAGTATCCCCTCGCAAAACTTGACAGAGAGACATTAGCTTCAAAAACCACGTGTAGTTTGACGCAAAACTGCTTTTTAATTGCACTTTCGTGCAACTAACGGACGTGCAATCAAAACGCAGTGCAACTAAATCGCGTGCAATTAGCGAACGAGTGCTGTATATCGCACCAAGTGCGTTGAGCAATTCTTCAGTAAATGCCGCATCATATTGCACGTCTATAACAAAATAGTTGTCTTCCAAAGAACTGTATATCACAAAATCTGTTGATTCTAAATCTAGTAGAAACATTGCAAGCTGGACCTGTCCGTAGAAATCGTGTTTCCTTTTCAGTACAAATTTATCACCGATTTTCTCAACGAATTTTAAAGTTGCAATCAAATCATTAACAACCTTCTCTTTACCTGCTAGCGGACACTTGATTTCGAGTAGTTTTCTATCTTCAAAAACAATGGCATCTGGTGAACAGCCTAGATACGGAATATGTGGTAGAACTATGAGTCCGGTTTTGAAAAACTATTTTGCCTAGATTTTTACTCTTGTAGCAAGCCAATGCTTTCCCTTCGTTATCTTTACCGTATTTAAGAGCAGGTAAACTTAGTTGTAAAGGATGAATAATTTGAGAAAGCTTTTTATTCCAGTCTCTGTCACCTGAATCGTTTTTGTGAAATGTGAATAGACTGTAGCAAACACTGGCAGTAATACGTATTGATCTTTCTCGCTGCCACACATTATTCGATTGGCTATATGTTGCCATGCAAACTGAAACGCTTCCATTGCTGGACATACGAACTTTGGATTCGTAGTACTCGTAATGTCGAGGGCATGTTAAAGGTCCATAGTAATACATCCAATTACTTGACTCGGTCTTGCGTTCAAACAATGTTCTCAGAAAAAAAATCTATTATTTCTGCGTCTCGTATGTCAACATGCGCATCCACATCTAGCCTTTGACGTAAACTGAGTGCTGGTAATGGTGGATAAACCGATGTAGCAATCGATGCAATCGTACTGAACTCAGTTTCCTTACTGTTTGAAGAATTTTTGATCCAAACATTTCTGCCTCTGACTGATTTTGCCAACGCCGAATCAGGAAGTTCTGTAATTGGATATATCATTGAATGCATTACAAACTGGAAAATTTTATTTACCTGTTATGAAAAGTTGGAAGAGATCATCACACAGTTCATCAGAAATAGTGGCCGAGTGACATGACTGTCGCTGATTGCATATTTTATTCAATGGTATTGGTTCATACAAATTTTCAGTTTGAGCTCTAGCGGCTTTGCCCCACTCTTGTTTGACATCTGTGACTGTCGACTGTGTGTCAACTCCAGCTCTTTCTTGCTGTTTCGAAAGATAAAATATATCATATTGTATTACATGGTAACTAATTAGATTTACCTGTAAATGTGAAACAAACCAGCAAACTGATGCTCGCATCGGTAGTTTCCCGCTGGGCAAGAACAATATATCGACTAATTTTTCATATGGCGAGACGTCACAAATATTATTTCTCTTGGCGGTGCTCGAGGGTTTGAGGCTCGCAGGCAGCTGCAATAAATGTGGATATTTTCACCTTCTATCCTAGAGATTCCCGCAATCAGTACATAATTATTTTTGAAAAGCTCTCTCCCTTCAACCAAATATCTTAAATACCAATATAGTTCACTTACGTGAAATTATGAAGACAAATTGAAAATGACAGAAGCGTTAGTCACCTTTTCGACCGCTAGGTGCGCCACTTCTGATTTTGTTCTACACGACATGCGAAAAGAGTAACTTTTAACAATAATATTACCCTAATGGGTACACTGAAAAAAATGCACTTTTTATTCTGAAGTGGACTCGGCCGAATATTTTATAATAATAAAGTTCGCCTATGTATGAGGCAATCCATGGGTGCTGTTCCACGGTTTGTACGTTTGTCGACCTCCGACAATATTTTGAGTTGTAAAATGGCGACTTCCGGTGTCTGGAAAACTGCCGAAAATGACCAAATACCACCTAATATGAGTGTTTTTTAACTAGAATGACGCTCAGAGGCCAGAAATTGTCTCCAAATGCCAGTTGGAAATCCAAGATGGCGACTTCCGGTTTCTGAAAAACAGCGGCAAATGACCAAATATGGGTATTTCCGCGATTGTTATGATGCACTGAAGCCACAAATCGACCTCAGACAACATTTTGAATTGTGAGATGGCGACTTCCAGTGACTGGAAAAGAGACGAAAATGACCAAATACCACCTAATATGGATGTTTCTTTAACCAGAATGACGCTCAGAGGCCAGAAATTGTCTCTGAATACCATTTTGAAATCCAAGATGGCGACTTCCGGTTTCTAAGCAACAGTGAGATATGACCAAATTCCACCCAATATGGGTATTTCTGAAATCGTGATGATGCACTGAAATCACAAATCGACCTCAGACAACATTTTGAATTGTAAAATGGCGACTTTTGGTGACTGGAAAACTGCCGAAAATGACCCAAAAACAACCAAATATGGGTGTTTCTTTGACCAGAATGATGCTCAGAGGCCAGAAATTGTCTCCAAATGCCATTTTGAAATCCAATATGGCGACTTCCGGTTCCTAAACAACAGTGGCAGAAGACCAAATAACACTCATTATGGGTATTTCCGGGATTGTTATGATGCACTGAAGCTACAAATCGACCTCAGACAACATTATGAATTGTAAGATGACGACCTCCGGTGAATGGGAAACTGCCGAAAATGACCAATACCACCCAATATGGGTATTTCTTCAACCGGCCGATTTCCATCCAATGTGAGATGCTTTGATACCAGAATGATACGCAGGAGCTAGAATCGACCACAGACACCATTTTGAATTCTAAGATGGTGACTCCCGGTTTCTGGAAAACAGCCGAAAATGACTAAATAACACCTATTATTGGTGTTTCTTAAACCAGAATGAAGCTCAGGGGGCAGAAATTGTCTCCAAATGCCATTTTAAAATCCAGGGTGGTGACTTCCGGTTTCTGGAAAATAGCCTAAAGTGACCAAATACCACCCAATATGAATGTTTCTTTAACCAGAATAATGCATGGAGCTAAAAATTGACCTCAGACACCATTTTGAATTGTGAGATGGCAACTTCTGGGAAACAGCCGAATACTACGACCAATAATTTCAAACGATATAAACAAATCGCAAGAAATCAATGAATTTGGAATGTTGAAAATTATTAAATTAAACACAAAAATGGGCGGGACAAAGTTTGCCGGGTCAGCTAGTAAATACATAAATATGCTGGTTAAAGCAGAGCTGCAAGTTATTAATACGAAGATTAGAACTCGAAAGCAAAAAATTTGGATGGATAAAAAAAAACAAAAAAAAACTTTCAAAGCGAAGAAAACTAAACATTAAATAATAGTTTTTGCATAACAGTTGTTATCACTAATTATGTTTGTTTTGTTGAACATCTTTTATATATAATATAATAAAGCTTTTAAACCAATTACAACATTATATGTATCCATACTTAAATTGTTAAATTGATAGAACATTCAAGTGTTATCTAAGCTAAAAGTTGCACAACAACCATATACGACTATTGACAACCATTGTGCGGTTTCTCCTTTTATCTTCTCCACGAGTGATTAAAACCTTCATTTAATTGTACACTTCGTGGCCTGATCATTGAGCTTGAGCTTGACGGCCGCACATTTCGTAGTTGCTTCCCGTGATGGATCTGAGCTAGTGAAGTTACACAGGGAACCACGTATATAGCAACTTGGGATTAGTTTACCATTTACACGTCATGGCCTGATTATTTGAATATTTCTTCTTAGTGCCTCGATAAGCTACATCACATTATATTATCAATATTTAACTCCCGGAATGGCGTTAGTTTTACATACCAACAATATACGCACGAAATCTGCAACATATTTTTTTCTGTGAAAGTATGAAATTGAGTCAACTAAATCTAAAATTGAGTAAATTCAGTTTCGTGTGTGAAAATGTCGGTCACACGCTCACAGAAATTCAACAACAATGCACAGTGGTACAGTAAGGCAATGTAGGCGGACATGAGTTTTTCGATGCGATTTTGTGGTTTTAGAGTAAAATTTTTTCTAAGAACTTGTTTTTTATATTTAGTCTATTTTTTATGTGCAAATGAAAATTAGAGTGGTCCTGAAATCGACTAAATAAAAATACTAACTTTTTTATTTGCAGAAATAAATGTATACATTCATCGGCACAGTTGTAGATCAACTAATTTTAAGCAAATTTCGGTATTTCTTCACAATATTTATACAATATTTGTTCTTTCATATGATACAAAAAAAATTATATTTGCCCTAAACGGAAACATCAATATATCAAAAGGGCCTATTTTTAAAATAGAAATAGTGAAGAGTCCATCTGTACAATATATCGACAATGTTTTTTCATCAAAATTGGCGTATTTTTGATTATAGTTACCGAAGAAAAATTTTGTTTTTAAATTTGAATTGAAAAATAGAGCGAAAAGGCTTAGAATTAGTTGGTTTACAATTATTTATGCAAATAAAACCAAGTTAGTTTGTTTTTATTTCGTTGATTTTAGGACCACCCTAATTTTCATTCGCACATAAATAGAGGACTATGTATAAGAAACAACTTTTTACAAAAACTATGGCTTTAAATCGCAAACCAAAATCGCAACGAAAAGCATATGTCCGCATAAATTGCCTTACTGTACCACTGTGCAATGAGTTTAGTTACCTTTTTCACCACAAGAGGGGGTGTTCCCTGTCTGTCTTTACGGAAATATATGGGAAATTAGAGAGTGAACTATATTGTTATTTTAAGATATTTGCTTCAACCCAATTCCGTTTGCTACTTTGGGCAAAATCGAAGAGGTTCATCAAATCAATATCTACCCGTAAGCAGTGCACATTTAGATTCTAGAAATACGTCGAAACAGGCATATAAACACATTGATCAAACAAAATGCACTAGCGACTCACCATATTCGGCCGAATCAGTGAAAAAGCAGCTGTTTGATTATGACGATATCTTCCTCTTTTGTTTAAGTTACTCACTTATCGCTACTTTCGACCGATTCTTATACATGCGACAAACTCTTCACAAGATTCGCAGTTGCACATTTCAACTCTAATTAAATTAAACTTTCGTCCGAATGTGATGATTATTTTCCAGCTTGAAAAAAATGGTTGACTAATTGCACTAAAAAAAAGCACAAGACCAAATGTTATTATTTTACTACCACTGAAATCTGTATTCATATGCATCACTCTTTCAAATCAACACATTTAATCACAACAACTTAAGTTACTATTGAAGAAAAAAGCGGTTTGAAAAATACTTCCAAAAGCACCTTTCAATGTTTACGACTTTCTGCTTTTCAACTGTCAAACAACTGACAGCACCGTGCCCCTATTGTCCTGTACACTCAACAGTTGGCTGCGAAGTCTGTGTATAATAAACAGAAGGTCGAGTTCCGACAGTTCCGATACGGAATGTAGCACCAAGGCTTTGCTTTGTCATCAGTTATACGAGTCGAATGAAAATGTTAGTCAACATTGCGCCTTGCCCTTGAGAAGAGATCTGGCAGCTCTGACGTGTGAAACCTAGTTGCCTACACTGAAAGAAATCGACGCGACATTATAAAGTGTTTTGCACTTGAATGCGCCCTCCCGCATAATCAATAACCATAAAACGTGCCTAACAACTAGTTCGGGATATAGTTTCGACTGTATGGGGTATCGTTAAACCATATGGATTATCATACGTTTATGGTTATTGATTATGCGGGCTACTGATCAAAACATAAGAATTCAAATGCGAAACACTTTAGAATTGTTTATCGTGCAACACCTCATTTTCAAAAGGAAAACACTTTCAATTCGCGTGTTATGACACATAGGCATAAAGTGTTTGGATTTTTAATCTCAAATGAAAGTTTACAGAAGTTCTAATGATTTTTATTCGATTTTCAAATGAAAACAGTTCTACAATGTAACCTTTCTTTTATTTATAAAACTTAAAATTTAAATTATAACGTTTCATCACCAAATATAAAATTTCCTTCTCTGTTGAAGAAGCCTGTAAAGCAAATGAAGAATTCAATTGATCGACTTGAACTGTCCTACAGTACGGTCGCATTTTACCAACAGCTCGAGGCTAAGTCTTAGACTACCGAGAGATATTAAAATTTTGTTTTTCGCTTTCAACAGGCAATCTTTTTAAAAGACTACCTGTTGAAAGGCAAAGTAATAAATTTGTTTTTAAAGTTAACGAGTGATTAGTGAATTAATTTGGTTTGAGATATTTCTACTTAAATTCTATAGTGAAGTGAAAGTGTAGTGAAGTTGTCCAGTTATGCCTGGAAAAAATAAAAAAGCTCGCTTTGATGCGGCATCAAGGAAACGTGAGGCATCTCCTCCAAGTGACACTGAAATTTCGACTAACAGGTATGATATTCTTTCTTCTGTTGGGGATCTAGAATTCCAAACTTCTCATACTGAGCATAAAGCCGTTATGAAGAAGGTTTAAGTTCCACCTATTGTGGTATTTGTAGCAAACTTTAAAGCATTTCGATCAGAACTTTCATCATTTCTATCGAATGTGAAAGTTATTTTTCAAATTGGTCGCCAAGGCGAAATTCGTATTTTGGCCGAATCTTTTGATGGCCATAAACATCTTTTACAGTATTTGACTGAAAAGATGTATAAATTTTACTCTTTTGATGCCAAAAACGAGAGACCGTTTAAGGCTGTGTTGAAAGGTCTCTCAAATGATCAAAGTATTGATGAAATCAAAGATTGTTTGTCAGAATCACTTGGTTTTGCCTCCAACCAAGTAATTTTGATGAAACGAAAGGCAAATGCCAAAATTTTTCAAACTGGAATACACCAGGAAAATTACTTAGTACATTTTGATCGTACCAAAGTACATAATTCAAAATGTTTAGAAAAAGCACGTGTTTTATTCAACGTGCGAATAAAGTGGGAAAATTTCAAGAGACATGGAGGAATCCACAATCTTACGCAATGTCGGAATTGTCAAGCCTATGGTCATGGAACTCGAAACTGCCATATGGCTGCAAAATGTATGATTTGTGGTGACACTAGTCACACGAAAGATATCTGCCCTCATGAAAGAAACCACTAATAGTTTCAAATGTGTAAATTGTGGGGGAAATCACAAATCTAATTTTTTTAATTGTCCTGTAAGGTCAAAAATTATTGCTTCTAGACAACGTAGGAATTCTAAACAACCTGTTGTCAATGTGGGTAATCAAAAGACTTTCAGTACTGTTCAGGCATCACCAGTACTTTCATTAGCAGGTGTGCCTGTAGGTAATAATTTACATTCAGATAACAAATTTCAGAAGAATAATCCTGTTCAGGCAACACCAGGCTGTTCATATGCCAGTGTCCTTTCAGGTAATATTTCAAATTCAAACAGTAACAAACCATTCGTGTTTGGTGCTGAAAAGTCAGCCAGTATTGATTTAGGTAATCCAACTCCCGAAAAGATTGAATACCTACAACAATCCATGCTGCAGCTAATGTCCGTTTTGTTGAACTGTAACTCGATGTACGAGGCTGTTCAAGAAGGTATAAAATTTACAACTACTATTGTTATGAAATTGAAATTCAGCAATGATTTTAAATAATGCTGTAAATTTTCTAAATTGGAATGCTTGCTCTTTAAAAGCGAAAGAGGATGAATTTTTCAATTTTTTAACAGTCCACGATGTGCATATTGCAGTTGTGACTGAAACGCTTTTAAAGCCAAATATTAAACTAAAAAAGATCCCAAAATACATGGTTCATAGGTTTGATAGAATTGATGTTGCCGGTAGTGGAGTTGCAATAGTTATCCACCGTCGAATAAAACATCGTGTTTTACCCCATCTTGAAACCAAAGTTATCGAGAGTTTGGGAATTGAAATTGAAACAAGTATTGGCATTTTATTTATAGCCGCAGTGTATTTGCCCTTTCAATGCACTGGTGAGCGAAAAAATTATTTCAAGGGAGATTTGAAAAAACTCATAAGAAATAAATCTAAATTTTTAATCATCGGTGATTTTAATGCGAAACATCGATCTTGGAATAATGCTCAAAGCAATTCCAATGGAAAAATATTGTTTAATGATTGCTCGGCTGGATTTTATTCAGTTTTATTTCCAAATGGTCCTACATGTTATTCTTCTATTAGGAATCCAGCTACAATTGATTTGGTACTAACAAATCAAAGCCATTCATGCAGTGATTTATTAACTCATGCTGACTTTGATTCTGATCACCTTCCATAACATTTTCTATTTCCCATGAAACTATTTCAAATCCCACTAGATCTGTGTTTAATTATCACAAGACTAATTGGGATAGATATCGTTCTACGATCGAAGAAAATTTGAATGATGATATTATTTTACAAAATAGTGCTGACATTGAAAGAGCATTATAAAATTTTAGCAGCTTAATACTCAATGCCCGGAATTTATCAGTTCCTAAGGCAAGAGTGAAATTTAATGCACCAATTATTGACAGTGAACTTCAACTTCTTATACGTTTGAAGAACATACGGAGACGTCAATACCAAAGATCTCGTGATCCTGCTTTGAAAATTATTTTTCAAGAATTACAAAAGGAAATTAAACATAGATTCACTCTCTTGCGAAATGAGAATTTCATGAGAGAAGTTGAACAACTAAAACCTTATTCAAAACCTTTCTGGAAGCTTTCGAAGGTTCTTAAGAAACCCTCGAAGCCCATTCCAGTCCTTAAAGATGGTGATTGCATTTTTCTAACGAATGAACAAAAATCTCAAAAACTTGCTCAGCACTTTGAGAGTGTTCATAACTCCAATTTGAACGTAGTAAGTGCTATTGAAAATGAAGTAAACCAAAAGTATGTTCAGATCACCACCCAAGAATTTCTTTCCGAAGAGGTATTGGAGACAAACTTGAATGAGGTGCGAACCATTCTCAAAAAATTCAAAAACATGAAAGCACCAGGAGATGATGGGATTTTCTATATCCTCATAAAAAGACTTCCCGAAAACTCTTTAAATTTCTTGGTAAAAATTTTTAACAGATGCTTTGCACTAGCACATTTTCCTACGAAATGGAAAAATGCCAAAGTCACTCCAATTTTAAAACCCGAAAAGAATCCAGCTGAGACATCAAGTTATCGACCAATTAGTTTACTTTCCTCTATTAGCAAACTTTTTGAAAGAATAATTCTTAACCCGTAAAGACCCGGGACGGAACTTGTTTTTTGAAAATGCTCGTTCTCAGCACTGGAACGGCCGATTTGGGAAAACTTTAACTTTTATTCAAGGGGAATAGTTGCTCTAAGTTTTGGTAGAGGTGCCACCCCTTTGGACCCCTCCCCGTTTTTGTGAGACGCAAATATGTCTGTGTTTTTTTTCTAATTTTTCAAACAGATTGAGCAAACACTGGTAATTTTCATACGTATCAATTGCTCCATGTATCAAATCATGTCAGGTGGATGAAATATGGTATGTAAGCGTGAATTTTGGGGTTTTCAAATTATTTCAGTACAAAATCACAAAACTACGTATTTTCATACAAAATCAAATAAGAAAATCGTTCTTCAAATTTTAAGCTCTACATTTTTGAAGTAAGGTCTCCTGAATCAATACGCGATGAAATATTTATTTTAGCATGCAAATATTTTGAGAAAAACGAGTTTAAATTCATTAAAGTACGTATTTTCATGGAAACCTGATTTTCTCAGTCTCCCACAGTTGGTTTCAACTTGGCTCTTCAATTTCCAAGCTGTATATTTCTAGAGTAACGTCTTCTGAATCCAAAGATGCGGAAAGATTTATTCTAGCATGCACAGATTTAGAGAAAAACGAGTTTGAATTCACTAAAGTACGAGTTCTTATGAAAACTTGATTTCCTCTAAATCTGTGTATGCTAGAATAAATCTTTCAGCATCTTTGGATTCAGAAGACGTTACTCTAAAAACATAGAGCTTGAAAATTGAAGCGCTAAATTGAAACCTACCGTGGGAGACTGAGAAAATTAGGTTTTTCTCAAAATGTTTGCATGCTAAAATAAATATTTCATCACGTATGGATTCAGGAAACCTTACCGCAAAAATGTAGAGCTTAAAATTTGTAGAACGGTTTTGTTGTTTGAATTTCTTTTAAAATACGTAGTTTCGTGATTTTGTACTGAAATAATTTGGAAACTCAAAAATTCACTCTTACATACCATATTTCATCCACCTGACATGATTTGATACATGGAGCAATTGATACGTATGAAAATTACCAGTGTTTGCTCAATCTGTTTGAAAAATTAGAAAAAAACACAGACATATTTGCGTCTCTCAAAAACGGGGAGGGGTCCAGAGGGGTGGCACATTTACCAAAACTTAGAGCAACTATTCCCCTTGAATAAAAGTCCAAGTTTTCCCAAATCGGTCGTTCCAGTGCTAAGAACGAGCATTTTCAAAAAACAAGCTCCGTCCCGGGTCTTTACGGGTTAATAGAATGATAACACATATTTATGAAACTCAATTTTTGCAAATGAGCAGTTTGGTTTTCGCCATGGGCATTTCACTACTCATCAGTTACTTAGAGTAACAAATATGATTCGAACTATTAAATCTGAAGGCTATTCGACTGGAGCTGCTCTTCTAGATATAGAAAAGGCATTCGACAGTGTTTGGCATAAAGGTTTAATAGCTAAAATGTCAAATTTTAGTTTTCCGCTTTACCTCACAAAAATGATACAAAGTTATTTAACTGACCGCACTCTCCAGGTTAACTATCTAAATGGTAAATCTAATAGATTGCCTGTTAGAGCTGGTGTGCCTCAGGGGAGTATCTTGGGCCCAATCTTATATAACATTTTTACTTCTGATCTTCCTGATTTACCACCAGGTTGTGAGAAATCTCTGTTTTGTGACGATACAAGCATTTCCGCAAAAGGAAAAAGCCTTCGTGTTATATGCAGTCGGCTTCAAAAAAGTTTAGATATATTTTCTTCATACTTACAAAAATGGAAGATTTCCCCTAATGCTTCAAAAACTCAGTTAATTATTTTTCCTCATAAGCCAAGAGTTTCATTTCTCAAACCCACCCATAACCACGTTATTAAGATGAACGGTGTGGTCTTAAATTGGTCTGATCAAGTTAAATACTTGAGGCTAATTTATGATAAGAATCTTACTTTCAAGGAGCACATTGAAAATATCCAGTCAAAGTGCAATATATATATATATATATATATATATATATATATATATATATATATATATATATATATATATATATATCAAATGTTTATATCCTCTTATCAACAGGAATTCTAGACTTTGTCTCAAGAATAAACTGTTAATTTACAAACAAATATTTAGACCAGCAATGTTATATGCAGTTCCCATCTGGACAAGTTGTTGTGCAACCAGGAAGAAGACACTTCAAAGGATTCAGATTAAACTTTTGAAAATGATTTTGAAGCGTCCTCCCTGGTTTAGCAAGAACGAGCTACATAGGCTCACTAATGTAGAAACATTAGAAAATATGTCAAGCCAAATTATCAACAAATTCCGACAAAAATCGTTGCAATCCTCAATTGCAACGATTAGCTCACTTTATAGTCAGTAAGATAGTTTTAAGTTTATTTTAAGTTTCCTTTTTTTTCTTTTATTCCTTTATTTTTCTTGACAAGTAGGTTTAATAATTTTCCTACAATTACATTATCTTAGCTGCGAAAGCTAATAACATTCAATAATACTAAAAAGCGTACAAATATATATAATAGTGTTGAAATGTCACCATTTGTGGCAGAACACACAATACTAATTCTGAATAGATATTTTAGTACATAAACCAGTACAAACTCCCCTTCTATAAAAAAAAAGAATTCAATTAATTTAATTCAATTAATTGAAGTTATAGTAAACAAATACTTACCTCTAGCGCAAAGGTGCTTTCATTAGGATGTCTGTGATGGAAGAACGAAATAAAAGAATGATTGGAATTCGATTCTTTTACGGAACACAAATCACTTACCTTGCAAAAATTTACAGATGTATACTGCCCATAAATGCATAACAGTCGCATGTGAGTTTTCATCACTTTTGAGATAAACCTTAGAAACTTCTTTACATCACGTGTGCTCTCGAAAATTTACAACAAAAGTTAGGTTTGTTGCTAAAATGATGAAAAAAATATTGATTTTGGTCAGTCCCACGTTACGAATAAACGCATAACAGGCTCAGAGCTAAAACCAATTAGCAGAAAATCATGGTAACTTTCATTAAAAGACTAAATAAAGTGTACTGATCGGAACAACAATAACCTTATTGCATATAGAAGTATTCTGCACAAATAAATTTACCTCGGATGAATGCTTATTTTAAATTTTTGTTTCTTTGATTGAATCCATAAGCCCTATTTAGAGTTCCAAGCGAAGTGAAAATCTCATACAAAATGTTCATTTTTTCACGCTCGTGAAAAATGCAACCTGCAAAAATTTCACTCCGCTTGGAACTGTAAACAAATTCGATCCAGCGAAATCGAAGGTTGTGGATCTCATCTTTTTCACTTGAGTTTATTTTTTTCACGCATGCAAACGCTAGTGAAAACCTAAATTAATCCACCTAGCGGTCAGACCCAGCCTTTCTCATTCAAACTTTTATTTGTAAAAATAGATTTACATGAACGCTTCAATCCAATAAATGTATATTCACTCTTTAGGTTCTAAAATATTGAAGTTGTAATCTATACATATAAAAAGTCAAGCCGGTCTGTCTGTCTATCTGATTCATATAGGCTCGAAAACTACCGAACCGATCGAAGTGAAAACTTGTATTAAGGGGTTTTTGGTGCCGATAAAGGTTCCTATGATAGTTTGAGACCCCTCCCTCTTCTGGAAGGGAGGGGTCCCATACAAATGAAACATAAGTTTCTACACAACTCAAGAACAAACCAAGCAAATGAAACCAAAATTGGCATGTGGATGTTTTAAGGGGTAACAAATATTGCAATACTAGTTGGACGCCCCTCCCTTTTCTGAAAGGGAGGGGTTCCATACAAATGAAACACACATTTCTGCGCATCTCGAGAACCAATCAACTAAATGGAACCAAATTTGGCAGGTAAATGTTTTTAGTGGTAAAAATATATGTCCATAATATTTTGACACCTCTCCTTCTTTTGGAAGGGAGGGGTGCCATACAAATGAAACCCAAATTTCTGCACATCTCGAGAACTAACCGAGTAAATGGAACCAAATTTAGCATGTGAATGTTTTCAGTGGTAACAAACTTGTTTCATAATCGACCTCAGGCAAAATTTTGGATTGTAGGATTGCAACTTCCGGTTAATGGAAAACAGTCAAAAATGGCTGATTTCCACCCAATATAATAATATCCGGATCTAGAATGATACACAGGAGTTAAAATTGATCGAAATTGTCTTCAAATGCCATTTTGAAATCCAAAATGGCGACTTCCGGTTTCGGAAAAACAGCTGCAAACGACCAAATACCACCCAAAATGGGTATTTCCGGAACCGTAATGATGCACTGGAGCCACAAATTGACTTCAGACAACATTTTGAATTGTAAGATGGCAACTTCCGGTTTCTGGAAAACGGCCTGAAATAGACAATTCCCATCAAATATGAGTTTCTCCGGAACCAGAAAGATGGACAGAAGCTTAAAATTGATCACAGGCATAATCTTGAATTTTAAGATTGTGACTTCCAGTATCTGGCAAACAGCCGGAAATAACAAAATACCATTCAATATGGATGTTTTCGGAACCAGTGCTACGACCAGATGACAGAAATTGATTTCACAGGCAATTTTAAAGTCCAAAATGACGACTTTCGGTTTCTGAAAAACAGCCCAAAGTGACCAAATACCACCCAATATGAGTATCTCCGGATCTAGGATGATACATAGCGGCAACCGGTTCCAGGGAAATAGCCGAAAATGATCGAATAACACCCAATATGGGTTTTTCTTCAACCAGAATGACGCTCAGGTGCCAGAAATTATTTTAAATACCATTTTGAAATCCAAGATGCCGAGTACCGGTTTGTGAAAACAGCCTAAATAAAAAAAAACAAATACTATCCAATATGAGTATCTCTGGAACCAGAATGATGCAATGAGCTAACAATTGACCTCAGGCACCATTTTAAATTGCTAAATGGCAACTTCTAGGAAACAGTCGAAATGACCGAATAATGCTCAATATGGATATTTCCGTATTCAAGATAACCAAACCCAAACACCAAACACTGACCCTGGACACCATTTTTCATTTAAAGACGACCACTTTTAGTTTCTGGAAAACAACTAAAATAACGAAATACCTCCCAATATGAAAATATTCAGAATTAAGGCGATGAACAGAAGCCAAAAGTCGAGGATGTTGTTATTTCGATAAAACCAATTATTTCAAACGATTTGTTATTTGATTTTGATCATATCCTATGGCCGATTCGTCGTGCATTTGGAGACTTTAAACACATCGCAAGGAATCAATGAGTTTGGAACGTTCAAATAGTACGATACCACATTAAAATTATGTTGAGGCCACATATATCGATCAAAGCAGGCGTAGTTTTAAAGTTTTTGAATTTCTTTTCTTTCCAAAAACTTTGAGTCACATATCAAATTGTTATAAAGTTTGTTATTTGTAAGTTTGAGATATGACTCGCTCGTATGACACTAGTTATGTTCAAATAAGTCATGTAATCTTTGTGATAATAGACTTTCGTTGTTTTATTAACAATTTCATACATAACGGTTGCTTAAGTTCGATTACAATCAAAAGGAATGGGAACGTATAGGGCAGCCAAACTTTGAAACCACGTGTTCAATCATAATTCATTAGTTAACCCTTAACTAGCCCGCTCATCTGATAATAATATTGATCAATTCGGTTGTGTAGTTTCTGAGATAATAAAGTTTCGTGATTTTCACATTTCGGTATATTACAGACGAAGTTACTGTTCGATTAGAGTAAAATTCAATAGGGTGTTATGAGGCAGCTAGACCTTTCATTTGACACCAATTTTGTGGAAATCGGGTCAGCCATCTCTGAGAAAAGTGAGTGAGTCCAAGTAATCTTCGGAATATGTTTCTTTTCATAGCTGGATTTCACATTTTTAAACATAACAAGTAATGATCCGATTGCAAAACAAATCAATAGGGTCTTATGGGGCAACTTGACCTTCCATTTGGCACTGATTTTATGAAAATTGGTCCAGCCATCTCTGAGAAACATAAGTGAGATTAAACAGTCTTCAGAACACGTTTCTTTTCATAACTTTTGAACCACGAATTCAATCTTTATAAAATTCAAAAGTTAAGGGTTTTTCAGGTAGCCCGTTCATTTGAAACTATTTTTGTTCAAATCGGTAACCTCTATAACATAACCTCTAAACTATTAATCCGATTACAATGAAATTGAATAGGGTCTTATGGGACGGCAAGACCTTTCATTTGCAATTAATTTCATGAAAATCGGTCCAGCCATCTCTGAGAAAAGTGAGTGAGAATAAAAATCTGCACATACACACACACACACACACACACATACACATACACACACACATACAGAAAATGCTCAGCTCGTCGAGCTGAATCGAGTGATATATGCCATTCGGCCCTTTGGAGCACATTTATACTTTCGGTTTTGCAAGTGATTGCTATACCTTTCTAGGAGAAAGGCAAAAAGCAGTAGCAAGCGAAAATTTGCGTGAGTTTCTATTTTGTCAGTTGCAGCCAATTTTCACTTCGCACGGAATGTAAACTCGTGAATTACGCTTCACTTGAACTGTAAACTGCAGGCTGGTGAAATACCTGCGTGTTCCACAAACGGGTTTTCACGACACATTTCGCAAGCGAAAATTTACGCTTTTTCACTTGTCAAATTTTTCACTTCGCTATAGGAAGGAAAAAATGCTATGGTTTACCTGCGTCTACTGCGTTTTACTCAGTTGTACGTTTTTGGCAGTGTGACTATTATGCGTTTATGGGCAGTATAGTCCGGAAAATGGACGAACTTCAAGGCCGTATTACACTCGCTGAATCTTCATCTGTCGCCATTTTTCTACTTCTCAGCACAAACGGCTCGTCATTTGACATATAAGAACATAACAAATCAACTGAAAATGTTTCGCACATGATAATCACTGTAATGTAACAGTGGGGCAGATTCAAGTGCAATTCACTTGAAAGGGATGTTGGAATCATACGTAAATGATGTGCGGTTCATAGATGTCACTTAATGTGCGCGACAACTTGAAGCGAAAGTGAAAAATGATTGAATTAGATAAAAAAAAATCTTGAAATAACAATGCAGACTGCAGGGTCATTTTCATATCCATTTGATGAAACACTTGGATGAAGCGTGCGCAGTTTTTTCAGTGTAGTTGGCGGTTTTTGAAGTAGAATACTTCTCTCAGGAAGTTCAGCTACATAGGGATGTGGAATGAAAATCTAAAACCGAAAAAAGTGAAAAATATGTCCAATTTCAAATGCTAATAAATCGGTTAGTATTCGATGGATTTCCTTCGTTCTTGCAGCAATAGATTGGAAAATCTTCTAAGATTCTTCCCAAAATAAGATAATTGTAATTTTATTATTCACACTATTGTACTATCGTAAATAGTCAAGCATTGTCAAAACGAAAAATTCAACCTCTGATTGGTCGTTATATGCTTGCTTCCCAAGCACGGTCGACAGGATCATATACCTTGCAATTGGAAACATGCTATTTGGCCTATATAAGAGCCTGTTTCAGCCGGAGCCGCTAATAATAGTTCTAGACAGCGACAACAGCAGTCGTCCTTCCTTAGCAGCAGCACTAGCCCTGTGGTTGGTCACCACGTCTCAGGAGCAGCGCGGTTTTTCTCAGCGTGTGTCGCCAGACAGCCATTATTCCCCCCGTGTTGGGGCAGTATGAAGATTGCCATCAGGAAATCCAATTTCGGAAATCAAAATGCCTTTTTCAAGGCAAATAAAAAAGTCATTGAAAGTTAATAATTTTTGTCAACGCAAGCAAGCATTCTGTGTTGCATCCTAGCAATTTAAATTTGTCGCACCCGTCTAATTTACTGAATGTGAAATAGCTTCTACAGTGCATGTTGTCCGTGTATCTTAATTCCCCCAATGTTAGGGCAGCTCAAAGGTTGTAATTAGCAACCGATTTCGAACCGCAACATGCTTTTTTCAAGTCAAATAAAAAAATAATTGAAGGTTAATAATTTTCTGGCATCAACACAAGCAGACATTCTGTGCGGGATGCAATCAAATTCTGTTGTAGTTGTCTAATTTTCACTTTATTTAGTAAACCCCCCACTGTAGGGGCAGCGCGAAGGCTGCGATCAGCATAACCGACATTGAATAACAAACTGCCCTGTTAGAACGCGTTCACAAGGACAGTTAGGCCTCTGCCATGGTGAACGCGAACGCGAGCGATGGGGCGAGAAACTTGCCGTAGGTAAATAAACAACTCTCTTTACGGCTGTTCGGCATTCTGGATTTGGCAATCAAAACTTCTGCTGGCTGTCTGATTTTCAGTGTGAAAACAGCGTTCAACTTTGTTGTCAGAGTGCCTGACTACGATTTTGTAATATTGTTTGAGTTAAATGTTTACTAAATTTTACAATATTCCTCTTTCTCCCATTCAATAAAACAGGTAATACGATGCCTTCGTCATACGCAAGTTCACCATAACTCCCGCAATCGGCGTAACGCAGAGATGCAATCAGCGTCATATCCGATTTTAAATTCAACAACAAACTATCATTTTTAGGACAGCCAAACAAATGAATTCAAGATTTAATATTTCCTCGTTCTGAGGTTTAACCAAAAGTTAATTATCTTAATTTGAATTCACATGTACATATACTCTGACTGTTGAAACTTGTTTGCGCCGCAAAGAGTTTGTTCTTTTCCTGTTCAGTGAGGTCGTATTTATATGTGCAAACTGAAATTGAGTAGTACTTCAACTTCATTTGCACAGAATTTTCAATACTGCCAATGAGCGGTCAACATTTATTTGCTAGAAAAAATGACTGACACGCAAGCAGCCGGGTTATCTTTCTTGTAAAAGTATTCTACTTCAACCTTGCGATCGTGGCTTTGCACACAACCTTCCTGTGATTTTTTCATCGCTTATCTCTGTCTTTGAGTATCTCTACTACCGTCCCTATATATACGTATATACGTATATATACGTAAACTCGTGGTAACTAGGGATGGGAAATATCGACTTAAATGGCTATCGATAATTATCGATAAATTCCCTGATGCCATCGATAACTATCGATAATTATCGATAGTTTGACAGCCAGAACCAGATATAGAAAAACAACAAAGTGTTGCTCCCGTTGTGGACAGGAACAATATTTAAAAGTTTATTCGCACACATAATTCGCACTTAAGCGAAACCACGTCGTTGTCCGTATAAGGTAGAGTGAGCGAAAATGAGTATCCCTCAATTTTATAACAATTTCAAAGTGGATTTCATGTGAGAGCGAACAATCATCGAATTCTCTTTAAACAAAGGCAAGGCCAATATATTTTTCCAGTTCTGGCATCATTGTGGAGTATAAATGCCAATGCGAGGAAAATATCAATAACTATCGATAACGCGGAAAGCTTAACGATTCTATCGATAACCAGCAACAATCGATACTATCGATAATTATCGATAGGTTTCCCATCCCTAGTGGTAACTCCCTGCAAAAAAAAATATTGATAGGTAAAATACTGCCTGGAAATCATCACCATTTTCACTGCGGCGCTCGTTAAAAAGTAAACAGTTTCATGTAGTACAAAATTTTATTGGTAAAAGTAAAATATGAACTTATATGCAATAAGAATTGCTATTTATTTTTTATACTTTGTCTAGCATGAGCTTTTAGAAAATGCTGTATTTATTTCTAGAGCGAACACATTAGGGGCCATCCACATACCACGTGGACAGCTTTGGGGTAATGTCCACGGTTCATACAATTTTTTTAGAATTTATATGGCCAGTCGTCCACGGAGGGGGAGGGAGGGGGTCAAAATCGTTAAAAATCTGTCCACGTGGTATGTGGATGGCCCCTTATACAAACGCTAAATAAACAATATTTTTTATACTATCTGATATGTTGGTCTGACTAATAGTCGCCGTAGTGCTTTAACTTTACAATAGTTTTCAATTTGAAATTTGTCCATCGCCTGAGGATTTAAAGTCTTATCTAGCAGATTGCAAAAAATTACGATACCGGTCGAACTCGATTATCCGAAGTATCGAAAATAATTTCACTCCGGATAATGGAATCACCAAAAACTATTCAAATTTGCGTTCAACGAACCTTAAACAACTGTTTGTTTTTGTTATTTTACTTGTATGATGCAATGGCGTAGCCAGAAATTATTTCAATGGGAAAAAATGTGAAGTTTTGAAAAGCGAAAAAAATTAGATTGATTCCACTTTACTCGGGAGTGTCCCAAACATGCCGGAATGTTTAGGATCGAATCTCGAATAATCGTGTCTCCTGTATTGTCGATTCCGACCTGTATTGTTAAAAATTATTACTACTAAGCGCTGCACTGAGCACGGATACTTGGTAATATGAAACTTATCGTGAGGCCTAGCTTTCGCTATCTCAATATATACTGAACATAGGGATACCATCCGTCCTAATTTAGCAGGACAAGTCCTGATTTTGGAGTCCTATTTGGGCATCCTGATTTATTTTTTATATTATAGCATTTGTCCTGATTTTCATAGGACATCTTATTTTGTTGTAAGCTAATAAGCAGAATTTTTGAAAACTGCTCAATAAGTGTTTTCGATTCCATGTCGCAACGCTCACTGCAATCGATTTTTTTCCATTGGTTGAAACTCTCAGGTTAAAACTCAGTATTTAATAAGAAGATCCGTTAACGCGTTGACTGTTACCATTAAGCATCTGGCATTTGATAAGTTTAAGTTGAAATAGTTTACGTGTGTTGAATTTTTAAAGCATCTACTAACGCGTAACAGTTCGAAGCGGTTTGATAAAAGTGGAGATACTCATTTTTTTAATAGGTATTTTTCCACACGGATTTTCGAATTACCGGTTTTTTCACGTGGATTTTTTAATGGAAGGATTTTTGAAATACGCGTTTTTCCACGAGGTACATATCTCCGCGTAAATAAAAACTGAGTGTATTTTAAGTAAATAAAAGAGTATCATATTGAATTTTAAAGGGTAAATCACATATTATGTGTTATATTTGCTCATACTTCGAAGAATAGAATGGCTTAGTCAAATTTGTGCCGAGAAAAGGTGTCCTGATTTCTAACTTCGACCAGATGGTATCCCTAACTGAACACCGAAATCAAGCCAGCTCTTATCCTTATGCTCTATGTGTCGTTCCTGTCCACAAGCTGACCTTTGGACATCTCGGTTGTTGTTTTGGAGATGTACCGCCCCAGTCAAACTCCGTAGCTGACACTGTGCAACGTACAGTCTCGATTTGATATACAAAAAAAAATTTCCACTAATCTAGCTCATCCAGTTTTGCATCAGGTTTGAAAAAACGATAAATTTATATAATCGATGCGTCAATTCTAACTGTAGCCAATTAACAAATCAGATAGTTTAGTTTAATCCTAACTGAAAAAAACTAAGTGCAACAATTTTAAACTGTTCTGATCAAATCCCAACTATGTTTGGCTGTCTACAAATGTTTTAACAGGGGTATGAAAGTGAACTAGAAGTAACCAATTATTCACTACTCTTTTGAGTTTAAGTCAGCCATAAGTCAATATTCGAAGTTTGTTATAAAAATTAAAATTGCAATTGAAATGTTTTGAACAACAACAGCTTAAAGTGTAAAGCAATTTAAAGTTCAATTTTTATTATTATTTTTTCTAAAAGTTAACAATTTATGTTCATTGATTGTAGATCCACCATTGATATTGCTTAATTCAACAACCATGCTTATAGTTATTACTATTATTTCTAAAATGTTGATGCATTATACGAATAATTATGATTCTGAGTACATGATGCGGCTTATTACGGATGTCACCTCACGGTGAGAACGAAGGGAAAAATCTCACGGTGAAAAAAGACGCGTGCAAATCAAATGAGAATCACTTTCACTGTGCCTATTACGGTTGTCATTTCACCGAGAAGTGCCTCCCGTTATAAGCCCCGATATCTCCAGTCAGAATTGAACGTAACTAAAATGATATGGAGTAGAAAGAGGCAATAGTAATTAACCAAAGAAAGTATCACATCACGTACTGTGTATCCTACAGGAACCAAAACAATTCGTTGTTCAGATGTGTCATGTGTTAGAATAATTTGAAAATTCCTGGCAAAATTTTATATAAAAGAGGAAACTCCTTTTTTATTTTTGCTTATACCTCTCTCTTACTCCGTATTATATAATGGCACTTTTGAATAGGCAAGATGTAAATTCTTTTTTATCCATTGTTTTCAGACATATCATATCTTCCGGCGAATAATGATTATCCGCTCATTATTTTAACAATTTGTTTCGTTTTCTACGTATATTTCAAAACCCCTTGAAAATCGGTCTAAAAATTCTAGAGCAAGCGGACTTTGTCATTATACTGTTGTTAAAAACTCATAGATTTATGAAACACAATTTTAAAAAGTAAATAACCTCAGTGGTTAAACTTTTATTATATTAGGAAAAGTTAAACGAAAAAGATGATTAACAAAAACGATTTCTCATTGATGTCTACACTTTTAGTGGTAGCATAAGACTAAGTACATTGATTTTTTTCTCATTTGACAATAATACCAGCTCTTTGACAATTGGCTGTAAAAATATAATTTCAGTCTTTAGATTTGTAGCATCTTAATTAAACGTTTTTATCGATCAAGTTTGGGTAATCTTACATACATAACGGAACAGGAGGTATGTCGAGTTTGTTGCTGTTTTAGATGAGATGGCCGTGATTGTAATGCTCTAGAATTCTACGATTTGTCCATGTGCTGTTTCAGCGCAGAAAAAATACTGCTACCTATGTTCTAATGGAGGGTCGAAAATTGTTTATATTCATATCTATCACTCTATTATAATAGTGCATATCACTTTCAAAGTTGACTTTGCTAACTTTACGTTAAGGTTTAGACTCAAGTGTTGATAAGGTTTAGACTGCTCTTAAGAAATAAACGGTTTACTTTCACTACTTTTTTCTAAATTACCACTTAAAGTAGGATCTGGTCTCCGCCGTTTGAAGAAGCCACATCGTTTTAGAATGTATATTAAAAAAGCCAATGCAAGCAAGCCACTCAATATAGCTAGGATGATAACCCAGATGGGAATGGATCCATCACCAGTTTGATCCATTAGTTCCGGGTAAGCTAGAGTCTCCACCTGAAAAATATTTGAAATTATTTTAATTTGAAACCTTTTCACCTCTCTACATCATGAATTTCTCTACATCATGAATTCACTGTTGCCTGATTTCAATCATATATACTCACCATAACTGAATCAGAAAGGTGGTCCTGTTGCACCTCGAATACCTTAATCATTGCTACAGAACCTATTTTCACCAGATCCACTTTGGGATAATCCGATACTAGTGTAGAATTCCAAAGTCTAGCTGTAATATTAATAAGTACTTGTGCTTTTGGTTGCACATCATAAATATTACACACGATTTTGACACATTTGGCGGTATTTCGTTTGCAGTCCATATGCACGATGTCAGTCTGTTTACCATCTTTATCAGTGAGACGCTCGGCTCGAATGACCATTGTGCGATCTCGTCTTACTCTGTTAAGAGTACTTTCGGATGAGGCGACCGTAGCTTGTTTCGAAAAAGATATTCGTTCAGATTTAGCTGCTGAGAATGTGAATGATTTATTATGGGCCCGCTGAGTGTAGCGGTCCATTTGCACCAAGTCGCTCAGAACAGAACTTTTCTTCAGCCCTAATGGGTTCATAGCTACAGGAGGCTCGATAAAACAATCTCCTCCGTTCGTTGCTGCAATAAAACAAAGCCAATTGATTTATTGTTGACTAGTATTACAACATATGTTTCGCATACCTTCTACAGAGGGTATATCTGTAAGATAGAGGAGCCACTTGCCCTGAGGTTTATCATTCGCGACTTGGTGAGGCCATTGCACGGTAACTTGAACCTTCGGAGCTCGCCATGGTCCATCGTTATAGATCTATATAATATATCTTGAATATACAATTGTATACGGTTGAAATAAAAAAATGCATACCGAATATATGTGTTGAACAGGTGTGCCAATGTCTTCTACGGTTTCCATGGCGCTTTCGCCTTTGATATCACCTCCATAGAAAGTCTGTTCTGGATGGGCAGCTCTGTGAAAAATTATTCATATTGTTACATTGTGTTTACATTGATGTTAGATACAATTACCAAAGTATTTGTATTCACAAAAATTCAAGCATGCTTTTAGTTTTTTATCTTTTTATTTCAAAAGACTCTTCAGCGTCAAACAAATTCTCGCCAAACAATGTGCCATGTGTCATATGCAAACAAGTTAAATTTTCTTGTTTTTTGATTAACACAATTACATGTTATGTACCCTCACTAATAAGATCTGCTGACTCAAGATTTTTTTTTTAATAAGGCCGTTACAAATTTTATTTTCATTTTATGTCACCCCCTCCCCCCCTTCAAAAATCTTGAATATTGGAAGGGGAAGAAAAAAAAAGCTCAAGCGAAATAAATAATAATAATAACAAAGTGTTATTTTTCAACATTTATTTGAGTGCAAGTTACAAACGTCATAACTTGCACACTTGCAAACTTTGATCAAAGATATTTTTTTTTTCGTCTCGGTGTTATTTATTTTTTGCCACCCCCTTCGCTAACTTTGATAACATTGCACAGTGGTCCAGGAATGCAATCTAGCGGAACAAAATTAATAACTCCGGATCGTGTTGGTTTTTTGAGATAGTGATTTCGGCAGTGTTTATTAGAATTATTTTTGTATTATTTTTTGTATGAAAATATTTGTACTAAACGTGTACTAAATTAGTACTAAATTTTTTTCGTTCTCATTTTTTCAATTTAGAAGGATGGTTTTTTTTACAAAGTTGTTCGTTGGCTAATAATATGAAAGTCTTCCAAAGTCACAACTATTCAAGAAGCCATCGTGTATGAGATATTGATTTTTTTTGACAAAATGGACAAAAAACTGTTATTTTCATTTTTTTTTCTAAGAGTACTAACAAATTTTATTAGGTTTCTTATCACAAGTCCTTTAAACTTTGATCTTTGCCGCAGAATTAGGATGGCTATGGCATGTACTTTTTGAGATATTTAAAATAAAACGAAATTTTTGATTTTCTCCAAAATGTCATATCTCCATTAGCGCACGAAAGCGCAACCTGAAACTCTCAGGGCTGAAAGAATATTAAACTAGGTGTCTGTATGCAATAGCTCGGAACAGTGATTCAGAGAAATTATCGGATCATATGTGAGTAAAAGGCATTTGAAACATCTTCCATGTTCACTAGGCGGTTGAATTTTCTTGAGTGAAATTCTCGATAATTTTTGACGGATTTATTCCGTGCCTCTTGAACTTCTTCTGACATCATACCAATAGGCATAATACAATGTCTGGTGATAGATGTACCATACATTAATAGTCGGTGAATTTTCGGTGAAAACGGGTAAAAAGAATACAACTCAATTATGCGTTATTGATTAGCATCTTAAAAAGTATCCTTTTTGAAAAAACCTTTTCATAAGACTTCATAAGTTCATTGTAAATATTGAACTGAATATTTTTAGACTAAAATAGTTCATACTTATTTCTCTTTAACATCTCCGTAGACATTGGGGATAATATTGGAAACAAAATAGCACGTTTATTCCTAATTTTGTAGAATTTTACAAAATTACTCACAGATTAAAAGTTCCATGGAGTTCCGGGCTGAAATTTTGTCTACAGACACTTAGTTTAATATTCTTGCAGCCCTGGGAGTTTCAGGTTGCGCTCTTGTGCGCTAATGGAAATATGACATTTAAAAAAAAACCAAATTAATCCACCTAGCGGTCAGACCCAGCCTTTCTCATTCAATTTTTTATTTGTAAAAATAGATTTACATGAACGCTTCAATCCAATAAATGTATATTCACTCTTTAGGTTCTTAAATATTGATGTTGTAATCTTTACATATAAAAATGCAGTCCGGTCTGTCTGATCCATATAGGCCCGAAAACTACCGAGCCGATCGACGTGAAAATTTGTATGTAGGGGTTTTTGGTGCCGATAAAGGTTCCTATGATAGCTTGAGACCCCTCCCTCTTCTGGAAGGGAGGGGTCCCATACAAATGAAACATAAATTTCTACACAACTCAAGAACAAACCAAGCAAATGAAACCGAATTTGGCATGTGGATGTTTTAAGGGGTAACTAATATGTCCATAATAGTTGGATGAACACAAATTTGTGCACATCTCGAGAACTAATCAACCAAATGGAACAAAATTTGGCAGGTAAATGTTTTTAGTGGTAACAAATATGTACATAATGGTTTGAAACCCGACTCCCCCTTTATAAGGGAGGGATCCCATGAAAATAAAACACAAATTTCGCACAGCTCAAGAACCAATCAAAAAAATACAACCAAATTTGGTATGTGAATGTTTTTAGAGGTAACAAATATGTCCATAATGGTTTGACGCCCCTCCCTCTTCTGGAAGTACATGTTTCTTCACAAATTTCTGCACATCTCGCGAACTAATCAACTAAATGGCACCATTTTATCTGATATTTCATGTAACTCGCAGTACAATTGTTTTAATTCGTTATCCTGTAATCAATCAACGTCGTGTGTGAATTTTCTGCTCAATTGTGCGATTGTGCGCTGCTCCGTTTGGGCCGAATTTCGCGAGTGTATGAATTTTGTATTGTTTTAAATCAACAAAGGGCTACTACTCTCCACGCCGATTTTTTCTGCCGAAGCGACATCTGTCGGCAAATATTGTGAACTTCTACTGCTCGATTTTGGTTCGTGTGAGCTTTTCCTCCGATTGAGATATTTGCAAGCACCGCTTGAAGTCTACGCTAAGGCGCACGATGGCAAAGCAATGCATGAAATGCTCAGCAGCTATAACTGGCATCGATATTGTTATCTGCCGCGGCTATTGTGGAGGCTTTTTCCACTTGAATGAATGCTCTGGAGTAACACGCGCGATGCAATCATATCTCACATCAAGCAAGAAAAATCTTTTTTGGATGTGCGATGGTTGTGCTGAACTGTTCGCGAATTCGCATTTTCGTGCTATTTCGTGTCAAGCCGATGAAAAGTCACCACTTAATTCGCTGGCATCTCCAATTACTGAACTACGCTCGGAAATCAAACAACTGCATTCTAAACCAACAACTCACGCCTCGCCAGCAGCTAGTCCTCGTTGGCCCACGGTCGACCACCGTAGAGGTGTAAAGCGTCCTCGTATATTGGAATCAAATGCGCGCGCATTGGAAGTCTGTCGCGTGGGTAGCAAAAAGCCGCTTGACAACGTTATGTCAGTACCTGTTTGCAAAAATGAAGCAGACCAAAGTTTCTGGCTTTATCTGTCACGGATTCGCCCGGATGTTACTGTGGAGGCTGTTTGTGAGATGTCGAAAGCCTACCTCAATATAGAAAATAATCCAGTAGTGGTTAAGCTTGTACCAAAAGGCAAAGCCATTGAATCACTTTCCTTCGTGTCGTTCAAAATTGGACTGGACAAATCGCTCAAGCAGAAAGCTCTGGACCCTGAAACATGGCCTGAAGGACTTCTATTTCTGGAATTCGAAGACTATGGAACCATAAAATTTCACCTCCCAACGCCGGCAAACGTGCTTGCGGCCCCTTTATTACTCCACCAGGCGGCATCATCACCAATCACTCCCATCATGGACTGCTGAATGCAACTACCAGCTTCAGACAGCATACATGCTACACCTCTCAATTAATCGTGGGATCACCGATGGATGTTTGTGTCCAGACAACGCTTATTCCAGCCGAATCATCGCATGAAGACTTATCCACAATCAACTTGACGAATTCCATCGACGACCAATCTGTTTATTTGGATCCTGCCCGGGGCGCGCCGAATTATGCAAATTGGAAGCCCCCATCCGCTCATCACAGTCGCGCCACTGCAGCCAGCGCTCATCAGTCGTCCCGGTCCTGTGTTTGAGTATGGAGAAGGGGTCTTCCAGCTTGCTAGCACTGGCAAGTATTCTACTGAATTTAATAATTCAACACCTGATATTTCCGCACCATCCAGTCATCCACCGATAAATAAACCGGCACCAAAAACAGGCTCGATTTTCATTGAAGCCCCACCAAGACGCACGTTATACAGCAATCAGGAAGTCTCCAACTCTCCCGACTCAGTCGTGTTACCACCAGCACCACCGCCGCTCTCAACCATCAATTGTTCCAGCCATCGAAGACGTCTTGGTCCTGATGTCGTGGTAGAGGAGGAGATCTTCCGAAATCCCCCAACAGGCGAGTATTCAGTGGCTGAAACGCATACTCTGCCTAATCAATCTTCCGGTTTCAGCCGTAATTACAATCGTCAGAGCTATAACCGATTTGCTGCCACCACCCGTGCTGCCGCTGTGAGCAAACATCTTCTGACAGTTTACTACCAGAATGTGAGAAGCCTACGAACCAAGACGAAAGATTTGAAGCTGATGCTCTCTAGTTGTGACTACGATATTTTGGTGTTCACTGAAACCTGGCTCCGACCCGACATACTCGATTCAGAGCTGTCGACTGAATACTGTCTGTTTCGATGTGATCGCAGTGAGTTAACCAGCGATTTTTCAAGGGGCGGTGGAACACTTGTTGCAGTAAAATCCAATCTCAAATAAGTTTCAATCTCAATACCAGATTGTGATCATCTTGAGCAAATGGTTGTTCGGATCGATTTTCGTACTCGCTCACTTTATCTGTGCTCCGTTTATTTGGCTCCAAACTCTGCCGTTGATTTATACAAGGCTCACTGTGCGGCAATTCTTGACGTCTCTGATCGTTTAAAAGACGCTGATATTCTGATGGTTTTGGGAGACTATAACTTACCGAACCTCGTGTGGCAACTTGATGAAGATCTTCATGGTTATTTACCCATTAATGCATCTTCCGAACATGAATTAGAACTCACTGAATCACTGCTTTCTTACGGACTTCTACAAGTTAACCAGTTTACAAATTCAATGGGACGGTTGCTTGATTTAGCTTTTGTTAACGTACCTGATGAGGTGGACGTGTTTGAACCCGCTGAGCCACTCCTACGAGTTGATCCTTTTCACAAGCCGTTAGTCGTTTTGCTTGATGTTGACGAAGATGTTTTCGAGGAAAGTGAGCAAGAAACTGGTTTTATGGCGTTAAACTTTGAAAACTGTGACTTCGATGCTTTAAATAACGTCATTATGTCTATCGAATGGCGCCACTATCTAACAGGTGATTCAGTTGATGTGGATGTGTCTATCTTCTATGAAAAACTGTTGGAAGTTCTGACTGAAAATGTCCCGCGTAAACGAAGACGTCTTTCCAGCGTTCCAATGCGTAAGCCTTGGTGGACAGCTGAGCTTCGCCAAATGAGGAACATGCTTCGTAAAATGCGAAAACGTTATTTTAAATCAAGAACCACAGAAAATTGCAACTCTCTTCGTGACATGGAAGCTGTATATAAAGAACACCTTGCTGAAACGTATAGAATGTATATACAGAATGTAGAGCAGAACTTGAGGCAGAATCCGAAGTCTTTTTGGAAACATATCAAGTCTTTGAAGGCGAGCCCCAGGATACCATCCAATGTTGAACATAACGGGACAAGTTCTAACTCCAATTACGAAGCGGCCAACCTATTCGCCAATTTCTTTGTAAGTGTTTATAGCACAGTGACACCCGCTTTGCATCCAGACTCCTTTCAGCGAGTACCAACGTATGACATCAATTTCCCAGTGTTTACTTTTTCAACCAGCGAAGTTCAAACAGAACTCGAACACATTGACCCGACTAAAGGAGCCGGGGTCGATGGATTACCGCCACTGTTCCTGAAAAATTGTGCATCTTCATTGGCTTTTCCTGTTGCTTGTCTGTTCAATCATCGCTTTTAAATAAGACTTTCCCAGATATCTGGAAATTCTCCAGAATTGTGCCTATTCATAAGTCAGGCAGTACTCATCATGTAGAAAATTATCGTGGAGTATCAATCTTGTGTTCACTTGCAAAGGTATTCGAAACAATGATTCAAACTGTACTCTACAGAGCTGTAAAATCTGTGATATCAGAGCACCAACATGGGTTTATGCAGCACAGGTCAACAACGTCTAACCTAATGTGTTACATGAACTACTTATTTAAAGAAGTCGAAAACAGAAAGCAAGTTGATTCGGTCTATTTCGACTTTTCTAAAGCGTTCGATGTTGTTCCACACAATTACGCCATTGAAAAGTTCAAGCATATGGGATTACCAGAACATATCACCGAATGGCTACACTCCTACCTCTTAAATCGAAAAGCATCAGTCTGTGTTAACTCAGCGTACTCCAGAGAATTCGTCATCACCTCAGGTGTGCCACAAGGGAGCGTGCTTGGTCCACTGATCTTCAACCTGTTCGTAAATGATGTTTGTTCCCGACTGAGGTCTCCGAAACAACTTTTTGCTGACGATCTAAAACTATACCGAGTAGTTTCATCCGAGCTGGACTGTTTAGCCTTGCAAAGCGATATAGACGAGGTCTTATTGTGGTGTCGTGAAAATGGAATGAACTTGAATGTTACTAAATGCAAATTGATCACATTTACTCGTCGCCTAGATGCAATCAATTATCCATACCGCATCAATAGCATTACGTTGGAAGGGGTCCAGTCCATTCGCGATCTAGGTGTTACAATTGATTCTGAGTTGCAGTTCCACGATCACATTTCAATCGTTACAGCCAAAGCATTTGCAATGCTGGGGTTGTTACGAAGGCAAACATCCGACTTCACTGATGTCTATACCCTAAAAACGCTTTTCTGTACCTTGGTTCGCAGCATCCTAGAGTATGCGGTTGCAATCTGGGCACCGTATCAGGTGACTCTTACTGCTAAAATTGAACGAATACAAAAGAAATTTGTGTATTATGCATTACGCAGACTTTCATGGAGGGATCCTATGGCTCGACCTGATTACTCAGCACGCTGTATGCTTATCAGCTTAGACACTTTATCAACTCGTCGGATCAAGCTCCAGCGGATGTTCATATTCGACATCATCGAAGGGAACATCGACTGTCCGGAACTGTTGCAGCAAATCAACTTTAACATCCCTCGACGTAATCTTCGAAGCTTCTCAGCCATCAATCTTCCCGTACATAGAACTAATTACGGCCATTTCAGTCCATTTAGCTCCAGTTTAAGAGCATAAAATGATGTAAGCAGTTTCCACGAGTATGGTATGTCGAAAACGTCTTTTAAAACTAGGATTAGACACATAGTTTAATATTTAGTCTGTACGATTTTACATCGAAGACGAAGAAACAATAAACAATATTGGCAGGTGAATGTTTTCAGTGGTAACAAATTTGTTCCATAATCGACCTCAGACAACATTTTGGATTGTAAGATGGCAACTTCCGGTTTCTGGAAAACAGCCGAAAGTGGCCGATTTCCACCCAATATAATAATATCCGGATCTAGAATAATACACAGGAGCTAAAATCGACCACAGATAGCATTTTAAATTCTAAGATGGCGACTTCCGGTTTCTGAAAACAGCAGAAAATGACCAAATACCACCCAATATGAGTTTTTCTTTAACCAGTATGCTGTTCAAAATCCAGAAATTGTCTCCAAATGCCATTATGAAATCCAAAATGGCGACTTCCGGTGTCGGAAAAACAGCGGCAAATTACCAAATACCACCCAATATGGGTATTTCCGGAACCGTAATGATGCACTGGAGCCACAAATCGACTTCAGACAACATTTTGAATTGTAAGATAGCAACTTCCGGTTTCTGGAAAACAGCCTGAAATGGACGAATCCCATTAAATATTAGTATTTCTGGAACCAGAAAGATGCACAGAAGCTAAAAATTGATCACAGACACAATCTTGAATTTTAAGGTGGTGATTTCCGGTGTCTGGCAAACAGCCGGAAATGACCAAATACCATTCAATATGAATGTTTTCGGAACCAGAGTTACGCCCAGATGACAGAAATTGATTCCACAGGCAATTTTAAAGTCCAAAATGACGAAATCTTCGGTGTTTTCGAAAATTACCGAACAGTTTGTGAAACCACCAACCGAGTGGTCGGTAATTTTCGCAGCTTTTTGGTAATGTTCCAAACCAAGCAGCCAGTAAAATTTACCGAAAGAAACTTGAAAAATGAACAAAAATAACGAACGCACCTGTAAAAAAGACCGGTGGCAGAAAAAGTCGGTTATACATAAGCCTGCCGGTACCGTCTAAAATCCAACTAAATTAACCAGATTACTTACGAAAAATGCTAGCGACTCGTACATCCATTAACACTTTCCAAATTATAAATATCCTATGTTTACGCACAACAATTAAAATAAATCAGCAGCACCAGTAGAAAATATTCGCGTCTTGCACGATTGCACGTATGAGAAAAATGGCCACCACATTCACAATTTGGCATTTTCACAGGTTGTTCGGTGAAAAGTTACACAAATTTCGGTAAATGTAAAATTAAGCCAATATTTCAGTAACAGTTAACAGAATTATGGTAAAACTTACAGATCTCACAGAACAGTTGATGCTTTTTTGCAGGAATACCGGTATTATTACACTTTACCGATGGATTATTGTAAAAAAAATTACCGTACGACTTTTTTTGGATTAAGTGTGAAAGTGACCAAATATCACCCAATATGAGTTTTACTTCAACCAGTATCCTAAATACCATTTTGAAATCCAAGATAGCGACTACCGGTTTGTGAAAACAGCCTAAAATAAACAAATACTATCCAATATGAGTATCTCTGGAACCAGAATGATGCAAGGAGCTAACAATTGACCTCAGGCACCATTTTGAATTGCTAAATGGCAACTTATAGGCAACAGTCGGAAATAACCGAATAATACTCAATATGGATATTTCCGTAAACGTGATGATGCATAGAAACCAAACATTGACTCTGGACACTATTTTGAATTTGAAGACGACCACTTTTAGTTTCTGGAAAACAACTAAAAATACCTCCCAATATGGGTATTTCCGGTGTCAGATTGATGCCAGAAAGTCTGCTGATAATGACAGAATACCACCCAATATGAATATATTCAGAATTAAGGCGATGTACAGGAGCCAAAAGACGAGGATGTTGTCATTTCTATAAAACCAATCATTTCAAACGATTTGTTATTTGACATTGATCATATCCTATGGCCGATTCGTCGTGCATTTGCAGACTTCAAACAAACCGCAAGGAATCAATGAACTTGGAACGTTCAAATAGTTCGACACCACATTTAAATTATGTTGAGGCCACATATATCGATCAAAGCAGGTATAGTTTTAAATAGCCTTTGAATTTCTCTTCTTTCCATAACTTTTGAGCCACATATCAAATTGTTAGGAAGTTTGTTATTTGTATGTTCGAGAGATGACTCGTTCATATGACACTAGTTATGTTCAAATAAGTCATGTAATCTTTGAGATAATAGACTTTCGTTGTTTTATTAACAATTTAATACATAACGGTTGCTTAAGTTCGATTATAATCAAATGAAATGGGTACGTGTAGGGCTGCCAAACTTTGAAACCACGTCTTCAATCATAATTCATCAGTTAACCCTTAACTAGCCCGCTCATCTGATAATAATCAAATCGGTTGTGTAGTTTCTGAGATAATGAAGTTTCGTGATTTTCACAAGTCGGCACGTTAAAAATGAAGTTACAGTTCGATTACAGTAAAATTCAATAGGGTCTTCTGAGGTAGCTAGATGATTTATTTGACACTAATTTTGTGGAAATCGGGTCAGCCATCTCTGAGAAAAGTGAGTGCGTCCAAGTAGTCTTCGGAATATGTTCCTTTGCATAGCTGGATTTCACATTTTTAAACATAACAGGCAAAGTAATAGTCCGATTGCAAAACAAATCAATAGGGTCTTATGGGGCAACAAGACCTTCCATTTGACACTGATTTTATGAAAATCGGTTCAGCCATCTTTGAGAAACATAAGTGAGATTAAACAGTCTTCAGAACACGTTTCTCTTCATAACTTTTGAACCACAAGTTCAATCTTTATGAAATTCAAAACTTAAGGGTTTTCTAGGTAGCCCGTTCTTTTGAGACCAATTTTGTTCGGTTGTGTAGTTTCTGAGATATTGATGTTTCATGATTTTCACATTTTTAAACATAACCTCTAAACTAAAAATCCGATTACAATAAAATTAAATAGGGTCTTATGGGGCAACAAGACCTTTCATTTGCAATTAATTTCATGAAAATCGGTCCAGCCATCTCTGGGAAAAGTGAGTGAGAAAAAAAATCTGCACATACACACACACACACATACACACACACACATACAGGAAATGCTCAGCTCGTCGAGCTGAGTCGAGTGATTTCTAGGAGAAAGGCAAAAATCATCTAAATTTTAGTTTCTTAAAAACTACAGGCCATAGGCATCCTAGTTCTGCGGCAAAGTTCAATGTTTGAAAAATTTATAATTAGAAACTCATAGAGTTTGTTAGTACACTTAAAAAATAAAAAATAATAAAAGTCCATTTTGTCCAAAAAATCAATATCTCATACACTATGGCTTCTTGAATTGATATGACTTTGGAAGAGTTTCATATTATTGGCTAATGAACAACTTTGTGAAAGAAACCATCCTTCTAAATTGAAAACATGAAGACAAACAAATTTAGTACTAGTTTAGTACAAATATTTTCATACAAAAATATTCCTTGATGATTTTCATGAACATTGCCGAAAACACTGTCTCAAAAAACCAACACGATCGGGAGTTATTAATTTTGTTCCGCTAGATTGCATTCCTGGACCACTGTGCATTGGACATAAAAAGAATTCGAAATTTGTAGCAGCCTAATCTTATGTGTACAGGTAGATTAAGCTTGTATTGGTTTATTTTTTTTTTTGAGCTGTTGATACAATAAACTCAAATTTACACTTTTGAATCACTTCACCTTTTAATAAGGGGACATACCTAAATGACGTAGTTTTTTTGAGTTTTTTTATGTTTTATATACAATTTCACCAGTTATTATTTAAAATATTCAAGTTAACATTTAAAATAAAGCGGAAAGCGTACAAATACGGGCGTAGTAGAGATCCCCAAAACCAAACCAATATCAACAGAGTCGTCAGGGCCTATAGGGCATTTGCACAGTACATATGTATTAGTCATCTGTTGGGCAGGCAAATGTGACAGTTCCATATGATTAACATGGACCGGCAAGGCAATTTAATTCAAATAATTGTTTTAGAATTTCCAACACGAAAATCACGCATTAAAAACTTATTTTCACAAGCTAACATGTTTGCCTATAACATAAAAAAAATGTTTTAAGTATTCAAAATTCGGTACGCGGTAAAACTGGGAAATTTTAAAGTTGTGACCCAGGCTAACCGAAGTGGCGCGGATATCAAACAATACATTTACCAAAAAATATTACATTTTCCGTTATTGCAGAATATATTGCTATAAGAGACATACCTTGTAAATTGTATGAAGGTTTTGAAAAGCTTAGATGAATTTGAAAAATGCTGCACATGTAAAATTGTTTTGCCGGGTCTCGGTTATTAATTGCCGAGAACGGCACCACTGAGTGCTCGGTTTAAAAAAATAATGACAGCTGTCACATTTTTCCGTAAATCTCGGTTCACCAAACTGAAATTTCGGCACAAAATACCCGATTTCCAAAATTTCAGTTAGGCTGAACCGAGATTCACGAAAAAATGTGACAGCTGTCATTTTTTTCTTAACCGAGCACTCAGTGGTGCCGTTCTTGGCAATAAATAACCGAGACCCGGCAAAAAATTTTAGGTTTGCAGGAGCTAGAATCGACCACAGACACCATTTTGAATATTAAGATGGTGGCTTCCGGTTTCTGGAAAACAGCCGAAAATGACTAAAAAAACACCTATTATGGGTGTTTCTTGAACCAGAATGACGCTCAGGGGCCAGAAATTGTCTCCAAATGCCATTTTAAAATCCAGGGTTATGACTTTTGGTTTTTGGAAAATAGCCTAAAGTGACCAAATACCACCCAATATGAGTGTTTCTTTAACCAGAATGATGCATGGAGCTAAAAATTGACCTCAGACACCATTTTGAATTGTAAGATGGTAACTTCTGGGAAAAAAAACTAAACATTAAATAATAGTTTTTGCATAACAGTTGTTATCACTAATTATGTTTGTTTTGTTGAATATCTTTTATATATAATATAATAAAGCTTTTAAACCAATTACAACATTATATGTATCTATACTTGAATTGTTGAATTGATAGAACATTCAAGTGTTATCTAAGATAATAGTTATATTATATAGTTATATATAGCAACTTGGGATTAGTTTACCATTTACACGTCGTGGCCTGATTATTTGCAAATATTTCTTCTTCGTGCCTCGATAAGCTACGTTTATTATATTATCAATATTTAACTCCCGGAATGGCGTTAGTTTTATATACAAACAATATACGCACGAAATCTGCAACAAGCAATTTTTTTCACATGATTTGAGGTTTTTTCTGTGAAAGTATGAAATTGAGTCAACTAAATCTAAAATTGAGTAAATTCAGATTCGTGTGTGAGAATGTTGGTCACAGAAATTCAACAACAATGCACAGTGGTACAGTAAGGCAATGTAGGCGGACATGAGTTTTCGATGCGATTTTGTGGTTTTAGAGTAAATTTTTTTTCTAAGAACTTTTTTCTTATATTTAGTCTATTTTTTATGTGCAAATGAAAATTGGGGGGGTTCTGAAATCGACTAAATAAAAAAACTAACTTTTTTATTTGCACAAATAAGACGACTAAATAAAAAAACTAACTGTTTTATTTGCAGAAATAAATGTATACATTCATCGACACAGTTGTAGATTAACTAATTTTAAGCAACTTTCGGTATTTCTTCACCATTTTTATACAATATTTGTTCTTTCAAATGAAACCAAAAAATATTATTTATGTTTGCCCTAAACGGAGACATCAATATTTAAAAGGGCCTATTTTTAAAATAGGAATAGTGAAAACTCTTCATCTGTACAATATATCGACAATGTTTTTTCGTCAAAATTGGCGTATTTTTTATTAAAGTTACCGAAGAAAACTTTGTTTTTAAATTTGAATTGAGAATATAGAGAGAAAAGACTGTTTTTGGAAACCAAATTTAATGTCTACAAGAAAGTTTTTTTACAAAGTTACTCAGAATTAGTTGATCTACAAGTTTGCCAAAGAATGTTTACAATTATTTATGCAAATAAAAACAAGTTAGTTTGTTTTTATTTCGTTGATTTTAGGATTACCCTAATTTTCATTTGCACACAAATAGAGGACTATGTATAAGAAACAACTTTTTACAAAAACTTTGGCTTTAAACCGCAAACCAAAATCGCAACGAAAAGCTCATGTCCGCCTAAATTGCCTTACTGTACCACTGTGCAATGAGTTTAGTTACCTTTTTCACCACAAGAGGGGGTGTTCCCTGTCTGTCTTCACGGAAATATATGGGAAATTCGAGAGTGAACTATATTGTTATTTTAAGATACTTGAAAAAAGAGTATCATACGAAAACCACTTTAAGGAAAAAGTGCAGAAGTTCCTCGAAAGCATAGAAAGGGAAACGAATTGGAGCAAATGACACAGACCTTCAGATTTATCAAACAGCATAAACGGAACAAACAGAGGAAAATTTCAAAATATATATCCATACAAAAATGGCAACAAAAACTGCAATCTTTCGCGAACGTTGAGCAGGAAGAGCCTGGGCAACCAGATGAGGATAACCCAGACTATTTGGAAGCAGGCCCCGAGCCAACAGCGCAAGAGAAATAACTGACATAATCAGTTCGTCGAGGAACAACAGCGCCCCAGGCCTCGACAACATAAAAACGAACTATTGAAGTATGGATCAGAAACGCTGATGAGTGAAATAACTGACCTAATAAGGAAAGTGTATAAAACTAACATAATACCCAAAGAATGGTCAGAAACAAGTCCCAACTCCGAAAATTTCTCACCCTAAGAATGTCGATGATTACCGATGCATAACACTGTGCTCGACCGCGTACAAGATCTATGCTAGGCTGTTGCTAAGCAGGCTCAAAAGCCAAGTCCCACCCCTACCCGAGTATCAAATGGCGTTCCAGCACAAAAGAAGTGCCACAGACCAGATCTTCATCCCAAGGCGTATCATTGACGAAAGGTGGAGGAAAGGGAAGAGGACAATCATGGTTTCACTGGACATCAAACAAGCATTTGACAAAAGAGACACCACCAAATCCGAAGCCATATTGATGAATATGGGAGTATCAAAAGCCCTTGCCAGACAAATCGTGACAGGTTGTCTAAAAGAAAGTCGTTCTCATGCTACACCACGTGCTACAGTCAGTACAGCAATTCATTTCGGAACTAAAATTGACTCATGTAAGTGCGATCCAAATTCCCTGCATCTTAGGATTCGCAGATTAGTGATGGGAAACTTATCGATACTTATCGATTAATGCTGGTCATCGATATTATCGTTAATTTTTTGACGTTAACGTTAATTATCGATATTATATGGGTGAGCACAAGTCAGTGCGGCTGGTTACTGGAGGAGACCCAAAATAAGGAGACCTCTCCTACCCTACCCCAGGAGTTGCTTTTGCCGCTAGGTATTTGTTGGGTGCTGCTATTCGACAAGATTTAGCATTGTTGCGGGTGGTGTAAAGGTTCGCCACGGGTGTCACTGAGTTTCTGAGAAATAATGGTAACTAAAAAGGTATTTATAGTTTTTAGTTTCCTAAGAACAGATGAATTCGACAACTTAGTACTGGAGAACTTTAAAAAAATATCCAAACTTTTTGCACCATCTCATAAAAAGCAATGATACGAAATTGTGATAAAATGCATTTTCTTTGGCTTGCCAACTCTTATAATATGATGGACATGCATAGCGGCAGTCTATTGGTAATTCTCTGGTAATTGTTTAGTTTAACTTGGAACTGTTTAAGTTTAAAGTATCTGTTACCCAACAAACAATTTTTAGTTTCACTAAAAATCCAAATCAACGAAATTGTTGCGCCAAAAAAGTATCCTGATTAATACAGGGGGTAGACAAAATTATTGAGATAAATAAAATTCTCTCGAATTTTAAATGGCCAGAACTTTACGAAAAATGGATCAATTTTGATAACCGGTTTCATTTCACTGGAAAACAGTATTATATTAGTATTACTTGGGAACTGTGACCAACCTACACCGAAAATGCTTCGGATTTCAAGAGTGTGTGTCAAAGTGTACATTTTTGCAACGCATAGAACGTTTTAGGCAACTAAATTGTCTATCTAAAATACTTCATTTAAAAAAATCTGAGATCACCGATATTTTCTAAAATCATTTTTTGTTTTTAAATTTTATTTTTTCAGAGTAGGATCTTTAACTCTTTTTTTTTATATTTTTGAAGGAAAGTTCAGATAATTTTCACTAAGATATATTGATTCATAAGAAAAAGGTTCAAATACAGTTAGGTTTTCTTACGGGGGGGATACATGCCTCGTGAAAAAACCATGTTAATTCAGAAATCCGCTTGATAAACCGCTTTAATTCAAAAATTCGCGTAGAAAAACCACGTTAATTTGAAAATCTGCATAAATAACCTTTTAGAGAAAATAGCCGTGAAAATAAGCTGACCTTTTTAAATGATAATGATAATGATAATGACTCAAGCTCAGACGAAACCGATACCCGGGGTAACGATTAGACAGCGCCCTCCCAACAAATGGTGGGACAAAGAGTGCTCTGAGCTGTAGGCGCGAAGGTCCGCGGCGTATAAGGACTACCGGGAGTACGGCACTGTCAACCTGCTTCGAAAGTACGAGGCACTGGGCAGGCAGATGAAGAGCTTAGTAAAGGCGAAAAAACGCGGGTACTGGCGGCGGTTCGTAAACGCGTTGTCCAGGGAAACAGCGATGGGCACTCTTTGGGATACCGCCAGGCGCATGCGGAACCGTGACGTTTCGAATGAGAGTGAGGAGTATTCAGATCGCTGGATACTCGATTTTGCCAAAAAGGTCTGTCCGGACTCTGTACCGGAACAGAAAACCTTTCGCGACGCGTTTATAGTAACTACGGAAGAGCCTCCATTTTCGATGTTGGAATTTTCAATGGCTCTCCTGTCGTGCAACAATAAGGCTCCAGGGTTAGATAGAATAAAATTCAACCTGTTGAAGAATCTACCCGACTCTGCAAAAAGACGCTTGTTGGACTTGTTCAACAAGTTTCTTGAGCTAAATATTGTTCCGCATGACTGGAGGGAGGTAAAAGTCATTGCTATTCGGAAACCCGGGAAACCTGCCTCTGATCACAATTCATATAGGCCGATTGCAATGCTCTCTTGCCTCCGGAAATTAATGGAGAAAATGATCCTCTTACGGTTAGACAAATGGGTCGAAACAAACGGTTTACTTTCAGATACTCAATTTGGCTTTCGCCGGGGCAAAGGGACGAACGATTGCCTAGCGTTGCTTTCTACTGAAATTCAACTCGCATTTGCTCGAAAAGAGCAAATGGCTTCTGCGTTCTTGGATATTAAGGGGGCTTTTGACTCTGTCTCTGTAGAAGTTTTAAGCGCGAAACTTCATTCGCAGGGACTTTCACTAAATTTGAATAACTTTTTGCTCAATCTGTTGTCAGAAAAGCATATGTATTTCTCACATGGCGATTCGACAACTTCCCGAATTAGTTACATGGGCCTTCCCCAGGGCTCATGTTTAAGTCCTCTCTTATATAATTTTTACGTCAATGACATCGATGAATGTCTTGCAAATTCATGCACGCTAAGGCAACTTGCAGACGATAGCGTTGTATCCATTACTGGTAGCGAGGCTAGCGATCTGCAAGGACCATTGCAAGATACCTTAGACAATTTGTCTGAATGGGCTCTTAAGCTGGGTATCGAATTCTCTCCGGAGAAAACTGAGTTGGTCGTTTTTTCTAGGAAGCATAACCCAGCTCAGCTGCAGCTCCTACTAACGGGTAAAACGATCTCTCAGGTTTTAGTCGCTAAATATCTCGGGGTCTGGTTCGACTCTAAATGCACCTGGGCTTGTCATATTAGGTATCTGACACGAAAATGCCAACAGAGGATTAATTTTCTTCGTACGATTACCGGAACCTGGTGGGGAGCCCACCCAGGAGACCTTCTAAGGCTTTACCAAACAACGATATTGTCAGTTCTTGAGTACGGCTGTTTCTGCTTCCGCTCCGCCGCGAACACGCACATTATAAAATTAGAGAGAATACAATATCGTTGTTTGCGTATTGCCTTGGGTTGCATGCAGTCGACCCATACGATGAGTCTTGAAGTGTTAGCGGGTATTCTTCCGTTGAAACATCGTTTTTGGAATCTCTCTTACCGGTTGCTAATTCGATGCACAGTTAGGAACCCATTAGTAATTGAAAATTTCGAGAGGTTGGTCGACCTTCAATTTCAATCCAGATTTATGACTTTATATTTTGACTATATGGCTCAAGATATTAATCCTTCTTCATACGATTCCTCCAATGTCGCACTTTTAGATACTTCTAATAATGCTATATTTTTCGACACCACCATGAAACAAGACATTTCTGGTATCCCGGATCAATTGCGACCCCAAGAGATCCCTAAGATTTTTTCGAATAAGTTCAAACATGTTAGTTATGATAAAAGGTTTTACACTGACGGATCTAATCTAGATGAGTCCACTGGCTTCGGTGTTTTCCACGAAAATTTTACCGCCTCCTACAAACTCGATGCTCCTGCTTCCGTGTACGTCGCAGAACTTGCTGCTATTCAGTACTCTCTTGGAATCATCGAAACCCTACCCACAGACCACTACTTCATCTTCACAGACAGTCTCAGTGCCATTGAGGCTCTGCGATCGATGAAGCCTGTGAAGCACACCCCGTATTTCCTGGGGAAAATACGGTGGTTTTTAAGTGCTTTAACAGATAAAAATTACCGGGTTACCTTAGCGTGGGTCCCTTCTCATTGCTCGATTCCGGGTAACGAAAAGGCTGACTCTTTAGCTAAGGTGGGTGCTATTGATGGCGATATTTATGAAAGACCAATTGCTTATGATGAATTTTATAGCATTTTGCGTCAGAGAACACTCAACAGTTGGCAATCATCATGGAACTCAGATGAACTGGGACGGTGGCTACATTCCATTTTTCCTAAGGTATCGACGAAAGCATGGTTCAAGGGGTTGGATGTAGGTCGGGACTTCATTCGCGTGATGTCTAGACTTATGTCCAATCACTACACGTTAAACACGCATCTCTTTCGTATAGGGCTTGTAGACAGTAATCACTGCGTTTGTGGCGATGGCTACCATGACATCGAGCATGTTGTTTGGTCGTGTACCGAATACTGTGGTGTTAGGTCCGAGCTTATAGATTCCCTTCGGGCCCGAGGAAAACAACCGAACGTACCCGTTAGAGACATTCTGGGAAGCGGTGATCTCCAGTACATGACACAGTTATACTGCTTTCTGAAAAACGCTGACATTAAAATTTAAAATTTTCTTTGTCTATTTGTCAGATTAAGGATACAAATATGCTATGCTGAAGACACGGAAACGAAGAGCCCGCAACTATGCTTACACAAATATTTTGAACCCACAACAAACAAGAATACAATTGCTCTACCAGTTGAAAAACAAAGTTCCAAAATAGTTTTAAGTCAAAATTGTATCTCCCCTCCTCTCACCTTAAATCCCCACTAGCTCGTAGTCGGCCGCGAGAATAAAGAAAAGGCCTCCCTCTTTTCCCTGCTAACGTAGAATTAAAACGAATTGTACTTGGCTCAGTAAAACAGAAAATGTATCGTGCCGTGTCAAATAAACTAATTTAAAACTAATAAATTTTCAAACGCAAGTTTGCAAAGTTGCTTGGTTTAATAAGACCTACACACCCACAATGTTCGGTTGAATAATGCTAGAGTGCTGCAAGCTCAAAGAAAATTAGTACCCAACAGGGAAAAAACCACCAAAATCAACACCCATACTTGATAAATTCATACCTCGATGATTCCTTGGCGAATTTTCAATCTTTGGCTACCAATAAACCCGAAATAAATTCTGATTTATTGACAACATAGAAACCTAAGTGAAACAGAATGTCAGAAAAAGTTCTACGCGTTGCAAAAATGTACACTTTGGCACACACTCCGGAAATCCGAAACATTTCCAGTGACCCTTGGTCACGTCCAGTTCTCAAGTAATACTAGGAAACTAGGACAGTTTTCCAGTAAAATGAAACCTGTTTTGTCAGAATTGATTCATTTTTCGTGAAGTTTTGGCCATTTAAAAATTGACAGAATTTTGCCTGCTTCAATTATTTCCCTTATTATACAACCTTCAAAACGAACTTCGGCTTGAAACTTCTCCGTAGAAAGCACTCCCGGTGTAAAACCCGAAGACTTTCCAAAACCAACTGTTTAACTCGTCCGGTTGTTTGGATTTTCATTCGCAGTATCGCAAGATTTGTCATTCAAGGCCTTAACACAATGGATACGTTGCGGTTGCGTTTGCGGCAATTTGACCATACATTTACTGTCACATTGACGTCAACGCAACGCAAACGTATCTATTCTATTTGGGCCATCTCTGTCTCTGTTTTTAACAAATTTATATAGCAAAATTGCACTTGTCGAATAACGTTTGCGGTAAAAAATGGACAAAAATTGCCGATTTTGCATGGGTTTACCTTTAATTGCACTGACGAAACTACTCATTCATCATCAATCATAGTAACCCATAAGTAAGCAAAAAAAATTGACAGCTCTAACTGTGATGGCGAAAAAAGTGAAGCTACTCCGTTCAGAAGTGTGCGCGTTCAAAGAACGGTACTCCGCCGCGTCAAAAACGGACATCGTGCGGCACTTTGTGGACGCCAGGTATGCCGGTTCTGGCATCTACAACATCTTGACACTATTGGCCAACGATCAGAGCATCGAAAGAAAGTCCGGTTCCGGACGGCAAACGACCCTGAGCGACAAGAAGCTTCAAAGGATGCTGAAGAGGAAGACCGAGGGAAAAGTGGCTACATCGCTGCGTGCACTTGGCCGAGAGGTTGGTGCATGCTCTAAAACAGTGTGGAGAACATGGACATACATGCAGGAAGCGGCAGTCCCGTCCACTGGTCTCGGAGCTGCAGGCAATGACGCAGCAACAGCGGTTGAATAAGATGGTCAAGTCGATTTTCCCGGTGAATCGCGACGCGGCAGTGGTATTGGACGACTAGACCTATCTCATCCTGGATGGCAACGACAAGCAGGGCTCTTCGTATTTTACCTTCCCCACAAAGGAAGTGAGCACCGAGGTGAAGTTAATTTCACAGACCAAGTTCCCAAAGAAGGTGCGGCTTTGGCTGACAATCAGTGAGAAAGGGATGTCAAAGTTGCTCTTCTTTCGCTCCGGGCTGGCCGTGAACGGGGAAATTTACAGTACGAAGTGCTATAAAAAGTTGCGTCGTTCACCAAGTTGCATTGCGTCGTTCATCAAGAAATATACCATAAGCGCGAAGACACGGTGTTCTGGCCAGATTTGACGTCGGCCAACTACTCGAAGCGATCGTTGGAGGAGATGGAGCGGCTGAATATCGATGTGGTACCAAAGTCGGCGAATCCGCCCGATGTCCCTCACCTGCTTCCCATCGAGAATTTCTGGACAAACTTGAAGCGCAAGACCTATTCCAACAATTTTGTCGCGAAAACGGAGGAGGAATTAATAAAAAAAAACGAAGAAAGAGCTTAAAAACACGGCTACACGCATGTTTTCGTCCGCCATGGCGAATGTTCCGGTTAACTGCCGGAAGGCTGCACGCAAGGACGTAATATTTTTTCGTGAGGAAGCTAACATGATAACCTTCCATGAAAATTTATCCAACTGAATTATCTGTCATAGTTTTTTTTTCCATCACCATCTGAAAAAAATTTTTTTTACCGCAAACGTTAGCTGTCAAATTATCGATACTTATCGATAATATCGATAAAATCCCCGGAATTATTGATTGTTATCGTTGTCTGTTTTGGGCGATATTTCCCAGCACTATCGCAGATGACATGCTACTGCTATGCGAAAACGAGAAGGAGATAGAACAGTTGTTGAAGTGCTGGAACCACTACTGATGTCAATTGGTCTGGAATTGAACACGAAAAAGACGAACGTACTGATTCGTGATCCTTTCATAACAAATAACACTGGGCCAGACACAACCATAAGCGTGGGAAAGTATACACTAGACTGGCCAACAGTCAGAAGGTTATATCACTGCACTATTACGCCGGTAGCTACTTACTCAATGGAAGTAGCTACAATTCTCAAGAGCAATAGAAATTCGCTGAGGCGTATAGAGAACGACATGCTTTTAACCCTTAAGAAGCTGAGTAGGCAGAAAGCTTACGATGAGCGTAGAAATCATCGAAATATAGACGATAGAATCAGCGATGTAGCGGCCCCAGATGACCAGTTCAGTCTGAGTCACTTACCAAAAACTCCGGAAACAGAAGGCATACTATTAGGCAATCACGAAGAGGATTTTGGAATTAACCCCACCATTGCCCCAAAGCTGCTAGAAGGCAAAACAATAAATAACAAAATAAGAGTGGCAAGATTAAATTACTATGGCCACATAATGAGACGTGAAAACACCGGTATATTATAGCAAGCTATGAAATTCAAGGTTGCAGGGAGAAAAAAGAAAAGAATACCCGTATAGTTATACTTGGCGCACATGCATTAGGCAGGACATAGTAAGGAGTGGCATGCCAATGCAAACGTGGCAGAAAGTGGGGATGGACAAGGTCCAAATGAAAGAGAAGTCCAAAGCGCTGTTTAACACAATGGTTGAATCAGAGTACGAAGCTTCAAGTGACTCAGACTGGGACAGCTACGGAAGCTCAATAATGTCGTTTGCGTTTTCGCGGTGTAGCTACACTCAAACGACACTTTTGACACCGAAAATGTTTTATTTGACTTTTCGGACTACCCTTTCTCTGTCTCTCCCTACACTTTTTCTATCTCTGACGACACCCGAAAAAAGCAGAGTGTACTGTAGGAAGTTACCAACACATTCACACGTATCTGTCAAATCTGGTTTGTTTTGGTTTTCGTTCCACGTGGTAAAGTGTCAGGTAAATTTTTTCTCAGCACATTTGCGAGATGGACATATGAAATGGAAACGAGACAAAATGATGAATGCGATAATGACCAAAACAAAACGAATTGACAGCTATCCCATTATTACCATTATTACGCATACCAATGCGGTCGCATACCAATATTACGCATACCAATGGTCCCCGTGGTTCTGTGGTTAGCGATGTCGGTCGGCTAGCTCTCCCACGCGGTTGTGATATCGGGTTCGATTCCCGATCGAGTCGAGGATCTTTTCGAGCTGGAAATTTTCTCGACTCAGCACTGGGGCACGGTGTATCGTTGTACTTATCCTACACATGCAAATTGTGCCAAAAACAATATCGATAACGAATTCTCTCAACTAATCTAGTTGATCGAGACCGCTATTAGCCCCAAGGCTAAGCGTGCGATATTGTTTTGTTACGCATACCAATGCAATGACACTGAAAATGTTTTATTTGAAGCGGCAAAGTATAGCACGGAAAAAGTGTAGCTACACCGCGAAAACGAAAACGACATAAGTGATTCGGAGTTCGAGGGTTTAAGCGACACAGGAAGTCGATGCGATGCGACCTAGTCGTGATTCGTAACCAACATTCAACACAAGAGTTTAGGTAAATTGTAGACAATCGCCTATGCTATATATGTAATACTCCATACTATCACAAGTTGCAATTCTAATTGCTTTAACTAAAATACCTACTAGCATTATGGCTACTCGATCTATTATTCACTGATCTAGTCATTTATTTATCCATATTTCTCTTCAACGGTTAGAAGTAGTGTTTGTATTAGTATCGATAGTGTTCTTATTATATTATTACCACCTAAACTATCATTATCTTAATTACTATCAATAGTGTCCCAACTATATTATTTCTATCTAAATTATTATATTATTACTATCTTAATTATTATGCTATTATTATCCTAATTATTATATTATATTATTAATGCTATTCATGCTTGCGCCGATCTTATTTTAATAAGTGCTTGTATACTCCAACTAGCTTTAGGCAATTTAGAATAAATAGAATAATGATTACACACACATGAACTGAACCGTAACGATTGAGAGACCACGGAAGACAGTCGCCTTCAAAAAGACGATATCACTGTCGTGAATAAAGAAGAGCTGGTACGTATTCGAGACAGAACGAAGGTAAACAATTAAACAATTAAACTTGGTAAATTACATATCATCTGAATTCCAGATGAATGGAAGCCATGTACCGGTCATAAATAGTAGTATCAGTATTTCTACTACTATCATCATTTCATTTTATTAAGGCTTAAAATTAGCAATTACTAAATTAAGGCCCAAATAACCACAGTAAAATAAGAATAACCTTGTTTCTAGTCGTGCACACTATATATATCTGAGGATGGCTGAAAAATTAGTAAGCTGAAACGTAAACTATTTAGTTATTTTGTTTTAATAAATCTCACCGAAAAAAATCAATTGAAACCCGAAAAGATCAAAGTTACGGTGATTCGAACCCGGAGAAAACAAACACTATATATGTACTTTTACAACCACCATGAGTCCATAATATAAGTCATTATACTAATATCATTTATACTGGTATAGACATTATCCTAATGATTTTTATTTTTCAATTAGACTTAGGCACTTACAATAACTAGAATATTAGATACGACTACACCTAAACATAAAATATAGCGAGTAAGAAGGAAGACACTAACGGTAACCGTTATCAAAGAGGCTACATCATGGCCGCAAACAACGACGAAGCGGTATGTATTCGACGCAGAACGGAGGTAAATAATCATTATATTCACTATATCAAATAACATATATTTGAATACTAGAGGACTAGAAATACATCCCGTCAATACGCAGACGTCGGTGACAGGGCCGGCGTTTCATGGTAGTAGTACCCACTCGGGAAATATCCATGTGGGTACTTACCCACACGGTACTATCGGACAAAACCAAAAAAAAAATAATGTTGCGAGCGACAGATTTTTCGATGGATATTGTTGAGCGAGAGGTTATAAATCTACAGATTTATGTACAGTTGTAAAGTTTCGCAGGGAAAAGGATTTTTTTAATTGTTTCATTTACGGTAGAGAATTTTATTTACGATAGAGTTCAAAATTTCATTTACGATAGCGTTCTAAAGATCAACAATGTTTTCTCGTAAAAATTTTCCATGCCAAATTTGAGCTCAACCGGGAATTAGAGCCTCAAAGCGGTCAAAGTTACAGTTTTTTGATCTCTTGTGCGTTCTGATGTAGCGACAAGAAACTCCAAAGAATGATGAAGAGAAAGACGGAGGGAAAGTGGCTACATCGCTGCGTACGCTTGACCGGGAGGTCGATGCAACCGGCCAAACAGTGGAAAAGTACCTGGCAAACATGGACGTCAGAAAGCGGCAGTCCCGTCCATTGGTCTCGGAGCTGCAGGCAATGACGCAGTGTCAGCGGCTGAATAAGGTGGTCGAGTCGATTTCTCCGGCGAATCGCGACGTGATGGTAGTGGTGGACACCGAGACCTATCTTACCCTGGATGGCAACGACTGGCAGGGCACTTCGTATTTTATTTCGCCAACGAAGGGAGTGAGCTCTGAGAAGAAATTCATTTCACACACCAAGTTCCCAAAGAAGGTACTGCTGTTGCTCACAATCAGCGAGAAGCTCCGTACTAGTCGTGATCGGGGAAGTTTAAAGTACGAAGTGCCTGCCGGAAGTTGCGCCGTACATTGAAAATTACCGTAGGGGCGAATACGCGGTGCTCTGGCCGGATCTGGAGTTGGCCCACGAATCAATGCAATCGTTGGAGGAGATGAAGCGACTGAAAATCGATACGGTACCCAGGTCGGCCAACCCCAGCTGCGTCTCATCCAGAGTTTATTAACTTCTCCAGCTGCGTCTCGTCCAGAGTTTATTAATAAACCAGAAGCGTAAGACTTACTTCAACAATTGTGACGCGAAAATTGAGGCGGAATTGATAAATAAAACGAAGAAATTCAAAAATAATTAAATGAATTCAAAAACATGCCCACACGCACACACTCTTCTACGATAAATTTTTTCGAATGCTAAGTATCGTACATGATGGGGTAGGTTTATCGAAACAATGAATAATTGTTTGCATGCTTTCGTTAGTAAAAACTTTCTAAAATCAATTTTAACATGTGTCCCGTTTTTTGGACCCATTTGTCCCGTTTTTATCCTGAGAAAAGCTGGTCAGCCTAACTCTGAGTCTAACCTAAGCATCGTAAGTCCGCCTCCCGAGGAACGGTGAGCATTTGACTGACATCTCCGGTTAGTCCCGGCCGGCTTACTTTGCTGGGGAAGCTCGCGAGTCGGGCCGAGATCCAATTAGCAATATGCTGCAGCCCGACAACTCGCAGAAAAAAAACATTACTACTGAACAAAATTTGAAAATCCAATTTCTCTTAAACATTCCATTGGCATCCACTGTCAAATTTTCGTAAAATTATGTTCAGGTATCTCTAGGTCGTCTCTCCGGCTACGCCTTTGTCACCCAGGAGCCTTCCCTATTCCTTACTACTCACTCGGGAAAATAATGTGACGCTGGCCCTGATGGTAGCTTCTGTGAAAGCAGCAGGAAAAGTGCTCATCAATTAATCGAAACGAAAATCGGTTTTTGTTTAATGATTGGGGAAAATTGTTCCAATACTAACACTCACGTTCTCATGACAAACAAATCTGCAATTGAGAGTTTATAGAGAGAGTTAATAATTTTTTTCTTTTAGTTATACACAGTTATAGTTATACACAGAGTGGTAGGTATAGACCAAATTGACACGAGCTAGAGAAAATATAGAAATATTTTTTTGCGGTGGTAATGGTTCGAGTACTGGCACGTTGTCCTCTACAGCACAAATAGGATTGGAAACTGAAGAGTTGGTTTTCTCCTTTCAATAACATATGCCGTTATAGCCAAAATGCACAAATGCTCACCAGCTTGAAGAAAAGTGCTCTGATATATAATGGTGATAACTCGTGCATTAGCACACTGTTTGCTCTCTATTCACACTATTCTATTCACAATTTATCTCGGTAAACTTCCCAATAGCTGACATATTTTGACGAACATTCGGCAAATATATTGATCTGCCGTATGCGATGAAATTGAAACCTATGACTTTGGCAAGTAACAATTGAGGACGTGGTAATTTTCGTTTTCTCTCCTCTCGCTCACGGTGTTGTGTGTTAATGAATGATAGCTCCTCGTTGTCCTAAGCAGTGATGGAAACGAAACGAATATGATGCAATCGTCGTTTATTCATCATATGTGCACTTCACGAAGTGTACAGGCCGGGACTAAACTCGAATCCTCTCAACCCATAATGAAATGATGATAGGGTGCATAGGTTTCTGGGAGAAAACAAACACATGACTAGACTACATCAGCTCTGAGAAGCGATTCGATCGTTGCGTTTGTCTTTCCATAGGCCGGTAGTTACGGGAAGAAAGGATAGCAACAGGAGAAAATCATGTCGCCTGAACAGCAGCAGAGGTGTGGTGCGGTGAGAGGGAATGTGTGGGGGAAGGAACTACTTCGGCAGCGGTTGAGTTTAAGCGAGAGTAGGAGAGCATACACTGCATTTTCTTTCTTTTTCTGACAAAAAATCATATTCATGAGTCAAAAGAATAAGGATATAACAAGTTCTGATCGCTCTCTGTAACAGAGACGAACAACTTCATATACCGAGTTGTGCACATTGAGAACCACCTATTGTGGTGTACACTAATGAATAGAAATATGTCGTAAAGAGGAAAGCAAAAAGAGTGCACCAGCACCGATACTTTGTTTTTCGCATACTGACGACGATGTAAACGCATCCTAGGCATGTTTTATATGTATTCATTAATCGCTAGAGGTGATTTTTTTCCTTCGCTGGTCCTAAGTCAACAATGCGGTTGTTTGTCAGATATAACCTTGTACTTTTTCAAGACTACTTTTTCATTTCATTTTTCATTTAAAAATAAAATAAGCAAACACTTAAAAAAACAAATTAACAAGAAAACATATATGTGTACGTCTGAATGGTATTATTTACCCTGATATGCTGATTTTTGCTCGCTTGATAACGTTAATCGCTAGAGCTGCGCTATTCCGAGACCCCGCAAGAATCGATGATGTGGTGTTGACAAATGCTTCAAACGATAGTTTTGACACCAAGTCATCCACTCGCTGCGGGTCAAACCGCAAAGAAAATTTGGCATCTGTGTTCCGTCGCATCGGATTTCCGAGCGAACAATCGACGATAGTTGCGTTAAATTGAGTACACGTGTAGAGGCTCTGTTTGAAATAAAAAAAATAGTTTTTATGGCAGCAGCATTAATTTTGATGATTTTGATTTAGATTAAGTATACCTTTGTACCACTGTAGGATATACTAGGATCATGTTTCACATACAAATGCGTTTCATATGCTGAATCTGCAACATTCGATACACTCACATTCAGTAAAATACCACGGTCTCGTCCCAGTACTAATGAATATGTATTGTCACCTGTGTTAAAGGGATAAAATTATAATCAGTTAGTTTCTTTTGCGTCCCTTCGCGTCACAGCTATGGTCTAATTACTAATTAATTATTGCAGCTAATTATTGAATGCTTAGGTCTGACACACTACTGGCAACAAATCGGTAAGGTAAAGAAATCCAGTTTATTTGCTCTGCGTTGGCTATCGAATATCTACACTAAAGTTTTTTTACGCGGAGAATACGCAACGCGCAAAAAACGCGTAAAAATCGCGTAAATTTCAAAATCCGGGTAAAACCGGGTATATAAATTCTGAATTCCGCGTAAAAAACAGCGTAAATTTCGAAATCCACGTAAAAACGCGTAAATTAAGAGATCCGCATAGAAAAAAAAATTCGTTTGCTTTTCAATCAGTTTCCAATCAGTTTCTGCTAAATACATTCAAAAAATAATCAACAACAACAAAATACCGTACGCTAGCCTGTGGGGCTGATAGAGGTTTCGATCAACCAGATTAGTTGAGAGAATTTGTTATCGTATTGTTTTTGCACATTTTGTATGATGTAGGATAAGTACAATGATACACCGTGCCCCAGTGCTGAGTCGAGAATATTTCCAGCTTGAAAAGATCCTCGACCTGATCGGGGATTGAACCCGATACCACAACCGTGTGAGATAGCTAGCCGATCGATATCGCTAATCACAGAGCCACGGGGACCACCACGAAAAAAAATCAAGAGCAATTTAATTTCCACTTGCGAATCGAGCTGAAAGTAGGACACTCTAAATAACGATTTGAAAATAAAAATAAAATAAAAAAATAATCCACGCACAAGTAGGTTCCGAAATCTGGGTAAAATAACTTTTTTTTTTCAGCGGAGCGTTATATTGCATGTGGCAAACATGTAAAATTGCGTTACATGGAGGTGGGTGGGTATTGAAAATTACCAAATTCCGTGTTATGTAATATTTGAATGGTTCCTAATTGTTTGTCACTTTCCAATTTTTACATGCGACAAACACGGGCAAACAACCGTCATGATGTCAAATAAATTTGACCATTATGTCCGATGGTCAAATATTTGACCATTGGTCAAAGTGTGTAATACAGGCTTTAGTGAGCTGATAACGTTATCGTTATCGTCGATGTCGTTAATGTTTGAAGACGGTATCGTCATCGTCAATAACGATACCATACGTAATCGGTAACGGCGATGACGATTACTGACGATAATCTATCGTATTAACAACCTTGGTTTTGAAGGCATCTCTGAAATGCACCGTAAATTTCGTCAGTTTGAGCACACAAACGCATGTGGGCCTAGGGACGATCCATTAATGATGTCACGCAAAATTTGGAAAACATTAACTCCCCCCCTCCCCTTTGTCACAAGCTGTCACAACTTCCTTGACCCCCCCCCCTAATTACGTCACGTTTTTAAGCCCCCCTCCCCCTTTTTTGGTAATAATTGATTGAAAATCGAGAAATGTGTTAGGAATGCATTTTTTCTTGACAAGAATGATTTTACTGAAAGAAAAACTGACACTAAAAGGAAAAGAAGATTATAGAAGATAACTAGAAAAGGCGTTTAGTTCTAAGCTCAAGGAAGCTGTTGATGGAGTCGCATATCGACGACATAGAAAGCCGAGACAGTAACTGCAGCATCATTGCTGATTTTTGAAAGACCATCAATATTTAGTTCCTCTTCTTCAATCAATTCGCAATCCAAATCTTCTCCACATGTTAGGAAGGAAGCTGTTGATGGAGTCGCATATCGACGACATAGAAAGCCGAGACAGTAACTGCAGCATCATTGCTGATTTTTGAAAGACCATCAATATTTAGTTCCTCTTCTTCAATCAATTCGCAATCCAAATCTTCTCCACAGCCAAGCATTTTTATTTACGTTTTGGCACAATTTAGGAATGGATTGGATTGAGAGACACTGAAAATTAATGAAATTGTGCTGTCATTCATAAACGAACATGCACGGTAAAACAGAATTAACGAACATTATGCTTTTTATCGTGAAAAAAATGTCATTTATTCTATCTAAAGCAAATATTGAGCAAAAAAAGGGATCGTAGAACTATAAATGAATGATGCAAATATCATAAATAGTTCTGAACTCTGTGATTAGGTATGTGACTTTTTATTTATTTATTTATTATTATTTTTTTTTTTTTGAGTTTAAATGTGATGTCACACTCGAGCTAACCCCCCCCTCCCCCATATGTCACAAAATGTCACAATAATTGAAACGACCTCCCCCCACCCCCCCTAAATGCGTGACATCATTAATGGTTGGTCCCTTAGTAGTAAACAACATCGTTTCTTTATTCATGGGTAGGTTGGCACTGATTCAGTGGAATAAGAAAATTCGCTTTTAGATTTTAATCTCAGGTGGTCATGCGGTATTAAAGAAATTTGGGTCAGTTTTCTTTTTGAAGCCACGAATCATTGTGGGATGTTCTTGCATTATAGGTAGTAACGATATTCAAAAAACCTAAATTAATCCACCTTGCGGTCACACCCAGCCTTTCTCATTCAAACTTTTATTTGTAAAAATAGATTAACATGAACGCTTCAGTCAATTAATTTATATTTTCTTTTTAGGTCCTAAAATATTGATGTTGTAATCTATACATATAAAACGCAGTCCGGTCTGTCTGTCTGTTTGATCTATATAGGCTCGAAAACTACAGAACCGATCGACGTGAAAATTTGTATGTAGGGGTTTTTGGTGCCAATAAAGGTTCCTATGATAGTATGAGACCCCTCCCTCTTCTGGAAAGGAGGGGTCCCATACAAATGAAACATAAATTTCTGCACAACTCAAGAACAAATCAAGCAAATCAAACCGAATTTGGCATGTGGATGTTTTAAGAGGTAACAAATATGTCCATTAGAGATGCACCGAATAATAACGCTGGAAAAAAGTTATTTTTGAAAACAACGGAATATTCGGATTATCGAATAATGATTAAAACTAGACTTTGTCTAGGGTAATCCACTCTAATTGATTATCATGTTCTGTTGAATATTCGGCCGTCCGTCCGGCCGAATATTCGGCTGATTATTCGGCTGAAAAGGCGGCCGAATATTCAACGAAACATGATGATAAGATAAGAAAAATTAGAAACCAAATTATTCATGACTTAATGTGACTTACCCTAGACAAGCTCAAGTTAAAAACATTATTCTGTAAACTGAAAATTCGGTATTTTCCACAACAAATCTTTTTCCCAGCCCTATTATTCGGTGCAACGCTAATGTCCATAATAGTTGGACGCCCCTCCCTTTCCTGGAAGGAGGGGTTCCATACAAATGAAACACAAATTCCTGCACATCTCGAGAACTAACCGAGTAAATGGAACCAAATTTAGGCGACTTCCGGTTTGTGAAAAACAGCCTAAAATAACCAAATAGCATCCAATATGGGTATCTCTGGAACCAGAATGATGATGAGCTAACAATTGACCAAATATCTTAAATACCAATATAGTTCACTTACGTGAAATTTTGAAGACAAATTGAAAATGACAGAAGCGTTAGTCACCTTTTCGACCGCTAGGTGCGCCACTTCTGATTTTGTTCTACACGACATGCGAAAAAGAGTAACTTTTAACAATAATATTACCCTAATGGGTACACTGAAAAAAATGCACATTTTATTCTGAAGTGGACGCGGCCGAATATTTTATAATAATAAAGTTCGCCTATGTATGAGGCAATCCATGGGTGCTGTTCCACGGTTTGTACGTTTGTCGACCTCCGACAATATTTTGAGTTGTAAAATGGCGACTTCCGGTGTCTGGAAAACTGCCGAAAATGACCAAATACCACCTAATATGAGTGTTTTTAACTAGAATGACGCTCAGAGGCCAGAAATTGTCTCCAAATGCCAGTTGGAAATCCAAGATGGCGACTTCCGGTTTCTGAAAAACAGCGGCAAATGACCAAATATGGGTATTTCCGCGATTGTTATGATGCACTGAAGCCACAAATCGACCTCAGACAACATTTTGAATTGTGAGATGGCGACTTCCAGTGACTGGAAAAGAGACGAAAATGACCAAATACCACCTAATATGGATGTTTCTTTAACCAGAATGACGCTCAGAGGCCAGAAATTGTCTCTGAATACCATTTTGAAATCCAAGATGGCGACTTCCGGTTTCTAAGCAACAGTGAGATATGACCAAATTCCACCCAATATGGGTATTTCTGAAATCGTGATGATGCACTGAAATCACAAATCGACCTCAGACAACATTTTGAATTGTAAAATGGCGACTTTTGGTGACTGGAAAACTGCCGAAAATGACCCAAAAACAACCAAATATGGGTGTTTCTTTGACCAGAATGATGCTCAGAGGCCAGAAATTGTCTCCAAATGCCATTTTGAAATCCAATATGGCGACTTCCGGTTCCTAAACAACAGTGGCAGAAGACCAAATAACACTCATTATGGGTATTTCCGGGATTGTTATGATGCACTGAAGCTACAAATCGACCTCAGACAACATTATGAATTGTAAGATGACGACCTCCGGTGAATGGGAAACTGCCGAAAATGACCAATACCACCCAATATGGGTATTTCTTCAACCGGCCGATTTCCATCCATGTGAGATGCTTCGATACCAGAATGATACGCAGGAGCTAGAATCGACCACAGACACCATTTTGAATTCTAAGATGGTGACTCCCGGTTTCTGGAAAACAGCCGAAAATGACTAAATAACACCTATTATTGGTGTTTCTTAAACCAGAATGACGCTCAGGGGCCAGAAATTGTCTCCAAATGCCATTTTAAAATCCAGGGTGGTGACTTCCGGTTTCTGGGAAATAGCCTAAAGTGACCAAATACCACCCAATATGAGTGTTTCTTTAACCAGAATGATGCATGTAGCTAAAAATTGACCTCAGACACCATTTTGAATTGTAAGATCGAAACTTCTGGAAAACAGCCGAATACTATATAGCAACTTGGGATTAGTTTACCATTTACACGTCATGGCCTGATTATTTGAATATTTCTTCTTATCACATCACATTATATTATCAATATTTAACTCCCGGAATGGCGTTAGTTTTACATACCAACAATATACGCACGAAATCTGCAACATATTTTTTTCTGTGAAAGTATGAAATTGAGTCAACTAAATCTAAAATTGCGTAAATTCAGTTTCGTGTGTGAAAATGTCGGTCACACGCTCACAGAAATTCAACAACAATGCACATAGTACAGTAAGGCAATGTAGGCGGACATGAGTTTTTCGATGCGATTTTGTGGTTTTAGAGTAAAATTTTTTCTAAGAACTTGTTTTTTATATTTAGTCTATTTTTTATGTGCAAATGAAAATTAGAGTGGTCCTGAAATCGACTAAATAAAAATAGTAACTTTTTTATTTGCAGAAATAAATGTATACATTCATCGGCACAGTTGTAGATCAACTAATTTTAAGCAAATTTCGGTATTTCTTCAGAATATTTATACAATATTTGTTCTTCCATATGATACAAAAAAAAATTACTTATATTTGCCCTAAACGGAAACATCAATATATCAAAAGGGCCTATTTTTAAAATAGAAATAGTGAAGAGTCCATCTGTACAATATATCGACAATGTTTTTTCGTCAAAATTGGCGTATTTTTGATTAAAGTTACCGAAGAAAACTTTGTTTTTAAATTTGAATTGAAAAATAGAGCGAAAAGGCTTAGAATTAGTTGGTTTACAATTATTTATGCAAATAAAACCATGTTAGTTTGTTTTTATTTCGTTGATTTCAGGACCACCCTAATTTTCATTCGCACATAAATAGAGGACTATGTATAAGAAACAACTTTTAACAAAAACTATGGCTTTAAATCGCAAACCAAAATCGCAACGAAAAGCTTATGTCCGCATAAATTGCCTTACTGTACCACTGTTCAATGAGTTTAGTTACCTTTTTCACCACAAGAGGGGGTGTTCCCTGTCTGTCTTTACGGAAATATATGGGATATTAGAGAGTGAACTATATTGTTATTTTGAGATATTTGAATTGACCTAATGCACCATTTTGAATTGCTAAATGGCAACTTCTAGAAAACAGTCGAAAATGACCGAATAATACTCAATATGGATATTTCCGTAATCGAGATGATGCATAGAAACCAAACATTGACCCTGGACACCATTTTGAATTTAAAGACGACCACTTTTAGTTTCTGGAAAACAAACAAAATAACTAAATACCTTCCAATATGGGTATTTCCGGTATCAGATTGATGCCAGAGAATCTACTGAAAATGACCGAATTCCACCCAATATGAATATATTCAGAATTAAGGTGATGTACAGAAGCCAAAAGTCGGAATGTTGTCATTTCGATAAAACCAATCATTTCGAACGATTTGTTGTTTGACTTTGATCATATCCTATGGCCGATTCGTCGTGCATTTGCAGACTTCAAACACATCGCAAGAAATCAATGAATTTTGAACGTTCAAATAATACGATACCACATTTAAATTATGTTGAGGCCACATATATCGATCAAAGCAGGTATAGTTTTAAATAGTCTTTAAATTTCTTTTCTTTCCATAACTTCTGAGCCACATATCAAATTCTTATGAAGTTTGTTATTTTTAAGTTTGAGAGATGACTCGTTCGTATGACACTAGTTATGTTCAAATAAGTCATGTAATCTTTGAGATAATAGGCTTTCGTTGTTTTACTAACAATTTAATACATAACGGTGGCTTACATTCAATTATAATCAAATAAAATGGAAACCTATAGGGCAGCCAAACTTTGAAACCACGTGTTCAAACCCTTAACTAGCCCGCTTACCTGATAATATTGATCAAATCGGTTGTGTAGTTTCTGAGATAATGATGTTTCGTGATTTCCACATTTCGGTACATTGCAGACGAAGTTACAGTTCGATTATAGTAAAATTCAATAGGGTGTTATGAGGCAACTAGACTTTTTATTTGACACTAATTTTGTGGAAATCGGGTCAACCATCTCTGAGAAAATTGAGTGAGTCGAAGTAGTCTCCGGAATATGTTACTTCTCGTAGCTGGATTTCACATTTTTAAACATAACAGGCAAAGTAATGATCCGATTCCAAAACAAATCCATAGGGTCTTATGGGGCAACTAGATCTTCCATTTGACACTGATTTTATGAAAATCGGTCCAGCCATCTCTGAGAAACATGAGTGAGATTAAACAGTCTTCAGAACACGTTTCCTTTTATAACTTTTTGACTATATGTTCAATCTTTATAAAATCGGTTGCATGGTTTTCGAGATAATGATGTTTCATGATTTTTACATTTTGATACATAACCTCTAAACTAAAAATCCGATTACAATAAAATTTAATAGGGTCTTATGGGACAACAAGACCTTTTATTTGCAATTAATTTCATTGAAATCGGTCCAGCCATCTCTGAGAAAAGTGAGTGAGAATAAAAATCTGCACATACACACACATACAGAAAATGCTCAGCTCGTCGAGCTTCGTCGAGTGATATATGCCATTCGGCCCTTTGGAGCACTTTTATACTTTCGGTTTTGCAAGTTATTGATATACCTTTCTAACAACATTCTAACAAACATGGTATATCAATATAATATATAATTAATCGAACCAAACAGTTTGTATAAGTCTGGCCAATCCATAACATCCATACGTTGGAGAGTTTTTATGAAAAAATCCTATTTGTTTGCAAAAATCACTCGACTCAGCTCGACGAGCTGAGCATTTTCTGTATGTGTGTGTATGTGCAGATTTTTATTCTAACTCACTTTTTTCAGAGATGGCCTAATCGATTTTCATGAAATTGATTGCAAACGAAAGGTCTTCTTGTCTCATAAGACCCAATTGAGTTTTATTGTTATCGGATTTTTAGTTTAGAGGTTATGTATCGTAATGTTAAAATCATGAAACATCATTATCTCGAAAACTACACAACCGATTTGAACGAAATTAGTTTCAAATGAACGGGCAACCTAAAACACCTTAACTTGTGAATTTCATAACGATTGAGCATATGATTCAAAAGTTATGAAAAGAAACGTGTTCTGAAGACTGTTTAATCTCACTCATGTTTGTCAGAGATGGCTGGATCGATTTTCATAAAATCAGTGTCAAATGGAATGGCTAGTTGCCCCATAAGACACTAATGATTTGTTTTGCAATTGGACTATTACTTTCCCTGTTATGTTTGAAAATGTGAAATCCAGCTATGAAAAAGGAACATATTCCGAAGACTACTTGAACTCACTCACTTTTCTCAGAGATGGTTGACCCGATTTGCACAAAAGTAGTGTCAATTAATAAGTCTAGCTGCCTCATAACACCCTATTGAATTGTACTGTAATCGAACTGTAACTTCGTCTGCAAAATACCGAAATGTGAAAATCACGAAACTTCATTATCTCAGAAACTACACAACCGATTTGATGAATATTATTATCAGATGAGCGGGCTAGTTAAGAGTTAACTGATGAATTATGATTGAACACGTGGTTTCAAAGTTTGGCTGCCCTATACGTTCCCATTTCATTTGATTATAATCGAACTTAAGCAGCCGTTATGTATTAAATTGTTAATAAAACAACGAAAGTCTATTATCTCAAAGATTACACGACTTTTTTGAACAAAACTAGTGTCACACGAACGAGTCATCTCTCGAACATACAAATAACAAACTTCACAACAATTTGACATGAGGTTCAAAAGTTATGAAAAGAAAAAAAATTCAAAGACTATTTAAAACTATACCTGCTTTGATCGATATTTGCCATAGGCAAATGATGCATGTAGCTAAAAATTGACCTCAGACACCATTTTGAATTGTAAGATCGAAACTTCTGGAAAACAGCCGAATACTATATAGCAACTTGGGATTAGTTTACCATTTACACGTCATGGCCTGATTATTTGAATATTTCTTCTTATCACATCACATTATATTATCAATATTTAACTCCCGGAATGGCGTTAGTTTTACATACCAACAATATACGCACGAAATCTGCAACATATTTTTTTCTGTGAAAGTATGAAATTGAGTCAACTAAATCTAAAATTGCGTAAATTCAGTTTCGTGTGTGAAAATGTCGGTCACACGCTCACAGAAATTCAACAACAATGCACATAGTACAGTAAGGCAATGTAGGCGGACATGAGTTTTTCGATGCGATTTTGTGGTTTTAGAGTAAAATTTTTTCTAAGAACTTGTTTTTTATATTTAGTCTATTTTTTATGTGCAAATGAAAATTAGAGTGGTCCTGAAATCGACTAAATAAAAATAGTAACTTTTTTATTTGCAGAAATAAATGTATACATTCATCGGCACAGTTGTAGATCAACTAATTTTAAGCAAATTTCGGTATTTCTTCAGAATATTTATACAATATTTGTTCTTCCATATGATACAAAAAAAAATTACTTATATTTGCCCTAAACGGAAACATCAATATATCAAAAGGGCCTATTTTTAAAATAGAAATAGTGAAGAGTCCATCTGTACAATATATCGACAATGTTTTTTCGTCAAAATTGGCGTATTTTTGATTAAAGTTACCGAAGAAAACTTTGTTTTTAAATTTGAATTGAAAAATAGAGCGAAAAGGCTTAGAATTAGTTGGTTTACAATTATTTATGCAAATAAAACCATGTTAGTTTGTTTTTATTTCGTTGATTTTAGGACCACCCTAATTTTCATTCGCACATAAATAGAGGACTATGTATAAGAAACAACTTTTTACAAAAACTATGGCTTTAAATCGCAAACCAAAATCGCAACGAAAAGCTTATGTCCGCATAAATTGCCTTACTGTACCACTGTTCAATGAGTTTAGTTACCTTTTTCACCACAAGAGGGGGTGTTCCCTGTCTGTCTTTACGGAAATATATGGGATATTAGAGAGTGAACTATATTGTTATTTTGAGATATTTGAATTGACCATTGCACCATTTTGAATTGCTAAATGGCAACTTCTAGAAAACAGTCGAAAATGACCGAATAATACTCAATATGGATATTTCCGTAATCGAGATGATGCATAGAAACCAAACATTGACCCTGGACACCATTTTGAATTAAAGACGACCACTTTTAGTTTCTGGAAAACAAACAAAATAACTAAATACCTTCCAATATGGGTATTTCCGGTATCAGATTGATGCCAGAGAATCTACTGAAAATGACCGAATTCCACCCAATATGAATATATTCAGAATTAAGGTGATGTACAGAAGCCAAAAGTCGGAATGTTGTCATTTCGATAAAACCAATCATTTCGAACGATTTGTTGTTTGACTTTGATCATATCCTATGGCCGATTCGTCGTGCATTTGCAGACTTTAAACACATCGCAAGAAATCAATGAATTTTGAACGTTCAAATAATACGATACCACATTTAAATTATGTTGAGGCCACATATATCGATCAAAGCAGGTATAGTTTTAAATAGTCTTTAAATTTCTTTTCTTTCCATAACTTCTGAGCCACATATCAAATTGTTATGAAGTTTGTTATTTTTAAGTTTGAGAGATGACTCGTTCGTATGACACTAGTTATGTTCAAATAAGTCATGTAATCTTTGAGATAATAGGCTTTCGTTGTTTTACTAACAATTTAATACATAACGGTGGCTTACATTCAATTATAATCAAATAAAATGGAAACCTATAGGGCAGCCAAACTTTGAAACCACGTGTTCAAACATAATTCATCAGTTAACCCTTAACTAGCCCGCTTATCTGATAATAATATTGATCAAATCGGTTGTGTAGTTTCTGAGATAATGATGTTTCGTGATTTCCACATTTCGGTACATTGCAGACGAAGTTACAGTTCGATTATAGTAAAATTCAATAGGGTGTTATGAGGCAACTAGACTTTTTATTTGACACTAATTTTGTGGAAATCGGGTCAACCATCTCTGAGAAAATTGAGTGAGTCGAAGTAGTCTTCGGAATATGTTACTTCTCGTAGCTGGATTTCACATTTTTAAACATAACAGGCAAAGTAATGATCCGATTCCAAAACAAATCCATAGGGTCTTATGGGGCAACTAGATCTTCCATTTGACACTGATTTTATGAAAATCGGTCCAGCCATCTCTGAGAAACATGAGTGAGATTAAACAGTCTTCAGAACACGTTTCCTTTTATAACTTTTTGACCATATGTTCAATCTTTATAAAATCGGTTGCATGGTTTTCGAGATAATGATGTTTCATGATTTTTACATTTTGATACATAACCTCTAAACTAAAAATCCGATTACAATAAAATTTAATAGGGTCTTATGGGACAACAAGACCTTTTATTTGCAATTAATTTCATTGAAATCGGTCCAGCCATCTCTGAGAAAAGTGAGTGAGAATAAAAATCTGCACATACACACACATACAGAAAATGCTCAGCTCGTCGAGCTTCGTCGAGTGATATATGCCATTCGGCCCTTTGGAGCACTTTCATACTTTCGGTTTTGCAAGTTATTGATATACCTTTCTAACAACATTCTAACAAACATGGTATATCAATATAATATATAATTAATCGAACCAAACAGTTTGTATAAGTCTGGCCAATCCATAACATCCATACGTTGGAGAGTTTTTATGAAAAAATCCTATTTGTTTGCAAATATCACTCGACTCAGCTCAACGAGCTGAGCATTTTCTGTATGTGTGTGTATGTGCAGATTTTTATTCTAACTCACTTTTTCAGAGATGGCCTAATCGATTTTCATGAAATTGATTGCAAACGAAAGGTCTTCTTGTCTCATAAGACCCAATTGAGTTTTATTGTTATCGGATTTTTAGTTTAGAGGTTATGTATCGTAATGTTAAAATCATGAAACATCATTATCTTGAAAACTACACAACCGATTTGAACGAAATTAGTTTCAAATGAACGGACAACCTAAAACACCTTAACTTGTGAATTTCATAACGATTGAGCATATGATTCAAAAGTTATGAAAAGAAACGTGTTCTGAAGACTGTTTAATCTCACTCATGTTTGTCAGAGATGGCTGGATCGATTTTCATAAAATCAGTGTCAAATGGAATGGCTAGTTGCCCCATAAGACACTAATGATTTGTTTTGCAATTGGACTATTACTTTCCCTGTTATGTTTGAAAATGTGAAATCCAGCTATGAAAAAGGAACATATTCCGAAGACTACTTGAACTCACTCACTTTTCTCAGAGATGGTTGACCCGATTTGCACAAAAGTAGTGTCAATTAATAAGTCTAGCTGCCTCATAACACCCTATTGAATTGTACTGTAATCGAACTGTAACTTCGTCTGCAAAATACCGAAATGTGAAAATCACGAAACTTCATTATCTCAGAAACTACACAACCGATTTGATGAATATTATTATCAGATGAGCGGGCTAGTTAAGAGTTAACTGATGAATTATGATTGAACACGTGGTTTCAAAGTTTGGCTGCCCTATACGTTCCCATTTCATTTGATTATAATCGAACTTAAGCAGCCGTTATGTATTAAATTGTTAATAAAACAACGAAAGTCTATTATCTCAAAGATTACACGACTTTTTTGAACAAAACTAGTGTCACACGAACGAGTCATCTCTCGAACATACAAATAACAAACTTCACAACAATTTGACATGAGGTTCAAAAGTTATGAAAAGAAAAAAAATTCAAAGACTATTTAAAACTATACCTGCTTTGATCGATATATGTGGCCTCAACATAATTTAAATGTGGTGTCGTACTATTTGAACGTTCCGAATTCCTTGATTTCTTGCGATGTGTTTAAAGTCTGCAAATCGGCCATAGGATATGATCAAAGTCAAAAAACAAATCGTTTGAAATGATTGATTTTATCGAAATGACAACATCCTCGAATTTTGGCTTCTGCACATCGCCCTAATTCTGAATACATCCCTTCTAGAAGAGGGAGGGGTCTTAAACTATCATAGGAACCTTTATCGGCACCAAAAACCCCTACATACAAATTTTCACGTCGATCGGTTCGGTAGTTTTCGAGCTTATTTGCATCAGGCAAACAGACAGACAGACGGATAGACAGACCGGACTGCAATTTTATATGTATAGATTACAACATCAATATTTTAGGACCTAAACAGTGAATATAAATTCATTGATTAAAGCGTTCATGTAAATCTATTTTTACAAATAAAAGTTTGAATGAGAAAGGCTGAGTCTGACCGCTAGGTGGATTGGTTTAGGTTTTACTTATACATTTTCATTGAACTGTTTTTGATTGACAGTTGCATGGAAATTAAGGAAAAAACCCAAACTATTTCTACCAACACCATAACATTGAAGACAGGTTGCAAAAATAATAAGCTATTTCTGATGGCTGAAATACCTTGTTGTTCCAAGGATAACTTTGCTCTCAGATCTATTTTAGATTGACAAATTCCATCATTTCCGCAGTCTTTCTGGAAGGTAGCCTCGAATGTTTTATCTGCTTGAGTTTGATCTAGAATAGGATTTAATATATTTAATGCTGATGTCGGCAGTGTCGTATCAAGGATGGTATAATTCAATCGAAAACGAATTGGATTTTGAATGTCTCTAGTGTTATCTTTAATGTAGACCACTTCTGAGCGACATTCCTGACGCCCATCTGTAACCACACTGATTTGCTTCCGTAGAATGTTTGATCGATTTTTTGTATCAGGTCCGAAGTAAACACGAGAAAACTTTTTCAAATTGTTGTATGTTTCTGCTTCAATCGTATAGATAAGTTTTAGATGCTGTGATTGACTACTAGAATGCCCTGATTCTTCATATGGTTCTATTGAACAGCAGGCGTTAAACGAAAAGCTTAAAAAACAAATCGATTAGAATATATAGTAATAGCTTCGAAGTTTTTTTAACAAATGTTGTTGAATAAACTCACCACGTGGCATTGGCACCAGGATCAGACGGACAGCCTTGTTTTGTTGGATCAATGTTCTGCAATTCTTCGCTCGTCACAAATGTTTTGATATTTGTGATTGGTCGTGCCAAAAGTGTTACAACTGCAGATGAGTCGTATGCACCTATCACTAGATCCGGATAAGTGTTGTTATCGAGATCGATTCCTCCAGATAGGGAACTGCCGAATGTCTTCAAAGTTGGAACGTTCAGCCCTAGAGAGCCTGACGTAATAATTTGAGATGGTTTTTTGGACAACCCGCTAGGGGTTCCAAGATAAATGTATACCACTCCGTTACCCTCATATGGAGCCCCAACGGCTATATCTTCGCATCCGTCTTTGTTTATATCGCCTAGATTTGCAATTGCCAAGCCAAATCGAGACTCAAGTTTTCCCGTAAGTTTGGTGGTGTAAAAGTCAGTAAAGTTATTGTTAGCGTTCTGATACACATACACTGCTCCACCTTCAGATTTAGAGAAGAAAAAAGGAGCTGCTACTAGCAAGTCAGGAGCACTGCAAAAAAAATTTGTTGCATGAAATCAAAATGTGGGCTCCAAATGTACTTACTGATCGCCATTCACGTCGGCAGTGGCCAGCTCATATCCAAAGCTTGACCCAAATTGTTCTCCTCGAAGTTCTCTCTCTTTAAAAATTGGATTTCTCTTATATTTGTTCGAAAAAATTATCACAAGTCCATTTCCCCGTGACCTAGGAGCTCCGCCAGCATATGACATATAATCTCCAAAATATCGTCCACCAGTTACAGCCATGCCTTTTAATATAAATACATTTTAAATAAATTTGAACGCAATGTTATTGATAATTGACAATTACCTAAGTAACCATAATTTGGAACAGGTGAATCTACGTTATCATGAGGTCCATAATATTGAGTTTTGTCTCTTGACAAAAACTCTCCATCTACCTCAACTGCGAACACGGTACCTTTCCAGGTCATCACACCGGGTGTTCCGATGACTGCAGTTCCATCATCTAAGATCATTCCCGAAGTACCGGATTGACAAAATGCATACTGCTCATGTTCTCTTTCAATAGATCGGCCGGAACATACTTCTACTCCAAATCCAAATGAGAAGTCATTATTTAGTACATAACAAAGTCCTTGGCCCATATGTAATCCGTTTTCCGTTGCTTTACGCTGAATCTTCATATACCGATGCGCACATACGAAAATCTGTTGATGAATGAATATTTTATATTAAACTTATTGTAGTTAGGTTATTATTGACTAAACAGTAATTTAAAATTTGACAATAGACAAATCGCGCCAAATGACCTATGGTCGAATATCGACCATTTTTGATATGAATGAAACTTTGCACACGTATTTAGCTCAGCAAACTGAGCATTTTTCACAGATGGAGAGATTTTCTACACCCATGAGTTATATTCTAAAAGGGCGTATGCCTTTTGGCATAGGTTTCATTCGAAACATTCTAGCCCAGAAACCGTTGGTTGTATAGAAAAACCGAGCCTTTGGCGTCCCTATACCGAGTAACAGTGAATGACAATGAACTCATGTCCTGGGCTCAAATCAATTTGTGCCCGCTGTCAGCAGTAAGATAAAGATGTATGAAAAGAAGCGGTGATATGCTATTTCGTTTACACCTATGTTGAGATGTTAGCCCTTGGAACATGGCGAGATGCCAAAGGGGTGAGAAAAACTGTCTGAGAATGAGTTGTAGAGAATTAAAAATGCATCCTAAAAAAAAACTCTGTACCAAAAAAAATTCTGACCAAAAAAAAAAAATTTAAAATAAAAATTAAATTTCAATTTAAAAAAAGAGTTGAATTTTTTTAATTTTTTTTTAAAGAAACTTGAAGTTAATACGCAACTTTTAAAAAAAAGTCCAGGATGGAGAAATGAAAAATAATTTTTTTATGGTAGATTATTTTTTTATAAAAATTCTAATTCAAACATTTTTCAAAATATTAGTATTCTGATGATTTAAAAGATGCAGAGAGTCATTTTGAATCAAAAAGCTGTTGGTAGTTAACATTCTAAAGGCATAGGTTTTCGAGTTATTTTGAATTTAAGCGCGAAAAATTATTATCATTTAGAAAAAATACACGTTTCTCCAAATTTGTCCGTTGTTCTCCAGCAAAAACCATACGTTCATTGGAATGCTTGATCAAAAATATACAATTCATTCTTTGACAACAAAACGATTGGATAAATAATTCAGGCGCTGTACCTTAGCCTACCTACCCTTGCAGAATGTTTTATAAAAAATATGTTTGTCGTGCAACACTACCTACTTGTTTACTAATAAGAACTGTTTGTAAAATACGCTACCAATTACTGCTGGGTTGCCTATAATATCTATTTTCGTTTATAAATACGATTGCACTTCTCCAGAAGGTTAGTAACAGTTTGCATTTTGTGAAGATGAATAAGGTGAAAATGGAATACACCAACCCCAAGTGCTGCAAACCCATTCCTGATCGTCGGTGCTCATCAAGCTTACGCAAATTAAACGAAAACGTTATTGCAAAATTAAAAATAACGAACAGTCAAGCTCATTTTAATACGTCTTTATCAAAATCGAAAATGTTTTTTCTTATACCGTCAGTAACGTTCAGATACTTTTTTTAGGATATTTTTCTTGATTGAGCTTTGCCAGTGATATCGGTGAAACGTTGATTCCAGCTAGGCCTTTGTTGAATAACTCAATTTTCTGTGCCCTGGAGTATTTTTTTAATGCTTTCTTGAGAATAATATGATACGATTGCTGTAGTAGATGGTGTTTCCGCCAATTCGTATACAGATGCAGATGGTTGCAACTCCATCGGTAGAATGTTTCTTCCACATCCTGATGTTGATGGTATGAATTGTGTGGATGCTCTTCGAGATCGAATTCATCATTCACTTTGATACAATATAATCTACACGAATCACAAAAAGATCAAGACGTATTAAAATGAGCTTGACTGTTCATTATTTTTAATTTGCAGTAACGTTTTCGTTTAATTAAAAAATAAATTGAAATTTGCAATAACGTTTTCGTTTAATTTGCGTGAGCTTGATGAGCACCAACGCTCAGAAAAGGGTTTACAGCACTTGGGTTTGGTGTATTCCATTTTCACCTCATTCATCTTCACAAAATACAAACTGTTACTAACACTTCTGGAGAAGTGCAATGGTCTTTATAAACGAAAATAGATGTTATAGGTAATCCAGTAGTTGGTAGCGTACTTTACAAACAGTTATTATTAGTAAACAAGTAGGTAGTGTTGCACTACAAACATATTTTTGCCTTTCTCCTAGAAAGGTATAGCAATCACTGGTAAACCAAAGGTATTAAAGTGGTTCCAATGGCCGAATGTCATATACCACTCGACCCCTTTCGACGAACTGAGCATTTTCTGTATGTATGTATGTATGTGTGTATGTGTGTGTGTATGTGCAACTTTTTTTTCTCACTCACTTTTCTCAGAGATGGCTGGACCGATTTTCATGAAATTAGTTGCAAATGAAAGGTCTAGTTGCGCCATAGGTTGCTATTGAATTTCATTGTAATCGGATTTTTAGTTTAAAGGTTATGTATCAAAATGTAAAAATCACGAAACATCAATATCTCAGAAACCACACAACCGGTTTAAATGAAACTGGTTTCAAATGATTGGGCTGTCTCCAGAACTCTTATCTTTTGAATTTCGTTATGATTGAACATATAGTTCAAAAGTTATGTAAAGAAAAGTTATCCTGAGGTTGTTTAAACTCACTCATTTTTCTCAGAGATGGCTGAACCGATTTTCACAAAATTAGTGTCAAATGTAAGGTCTAGTTGCCCCATAGGTTGCTATTGAATTGCAATCGGATTGTAACTGTGTCCGTTGTTCATAAAAATGTAAAATCCTTTTTTTTTCCTTGGCGCTACATTCCGATTCGGAACTTGACCTTCTGTTTATTTATACACAGACTTCGCAGCCGACTATTTAGTGTACAGGACAATTGCGGGGCTAGCGCTACGATCCTACTGACACTAACAGTTCCTCCCGAGACGAGACTCGAACCTACGACGACTTGCTTGTTAGGCCAGCATCGTACCTCGAGACCATCTGGGAGGACAGAAAAAAAGTGAAATCACATAATGAAAGTAAACATATTGACATTCTCCTAACCATCACTGGCTAATTAAAACGTAGAAAAATGATGCAAATGGCCGAATGTCATATACTACTCGACTCAGTTCGACGAATCGAGCATTTTCTGCATATATGCATGTATAGGTGTATATGTGGGTGTGTACGTGTGTATATGCACCTTTTTTTCGCACTCACTTTTCTCAGAGACGGTCTGACCGATTCTTTCTATCTTGGTGTCAAATGAAGGGTCTATTTGCCGCTTAGGTTGCTATTGAATTTCATTGTAATCAAACTCTTAGTTTTGGCGCTGCGTCAGAATGTGAAAAACGCTCTTACACGGTGACAAAAAAGTCCGGTCACACTCTTTTGGAGTCGCCTGTAACCTACACGTTGCATCTCTCTGGTGCCATCTATATGTCAAATGAAAGGGTTAACTTTGCTGCCCAAAGTGGCAGAGTTTCGTTTCTGTGCAGTTTGTTTACATTGAGTTGTGAGCCATGGCAGAGTTAAGAGCAGCTGTTATCGCTGAATATGTGAAAGGGTACAAACCCGGACCAGGGTTGATATTTGTTGACACTCTTGAGTGAAAGTGAAAAAAAGCATCCATAAACGTTTTTTTTTACAATCCTTTCAGAGTTCTCCCTTCCCGCTTTTTGCATGGAAGTGAACTGTCAAAGCACCTCATTATATTTCATGCGATGGAACCAAGACAACAAAATCAGTTTATCAGTTAACGAAGATTGTCAAGGCATCGGTCAGTGTCAGTGAAAAAGTGTTCCGGTGAGGTTTATTTTGGTTGAGTGAACTGTTTGTTTTTCTTTTTCGCTTTGAAGTGAAGATCATTTGGTTGGATTTGTCGTCAAATTTTATTCCGTAACCGTAAAAGATGCGCGCGATCTATTTCATCTGAGTATAACAGCACGTTACTAGGACGAAAATCTAGTGTATCTGAAAGAGTGCTGCGATCATTGGAAATGAAAATTGAAAATGATCGGCTGTAATTTTCGAAGAATTTTGCTGGAAAAATGACTTTTATCAGCACTGACCCGGACACATATTCAAACACCTGAAACCGCTCAGAATCAACCGGAAATTTGTGTACCGGACCATAAATCGGTACCTAGAGACCGGAGGCACCGAGGACAAGGTACGATCTGGACGACCAAGGTCTGTGAGAACTCCAAGGCTGAAAAAGATTATACGAGACCGGATTCACCGGAATCCAACCCAATCTGCACGGAAGCTGGCCAGGAACCTTAAAATGAACCGGGAATTAATCCGCCTGCTTCTGCGCAAGGATTTAAAACTTACACCGTACAAAAAACAGGTGGTTCATGAGGTTACCAAAGCTACAAAGGACAAGAGGTACCAACGGCCGCGGGAGTTGCTCGGTTGGTGCGCAGATGACGAGATTATTTTTTCGGACGAGAAGCTGTTCGTTTTGGAGCAAACAGTCAATCGTCAAAATGATCGAATTTGGAGTGTGAGCCTCCAGCAAGCTCCTGTGGACAAGCTGAACGTTTCCCGGTTCCAAAATAAGACGTCAGTGATGGTTTGGGGAGCCATTTGCAAGAGAGGTGAACTGCCACTTATTTTTATCGATAAAGGGGTCAAAATCAACGCAGCGTACTACCTGGACACGGTTTTGAATAAAAATGTTCTACCTCAAGCTGAACTATTGTTTGAAGACGATTACTACTGCTTCCAGCAAGATGGCGCCCCATCCCACACCGCAAAGGTTGTTCAGGCGTGGTGTGAGGAGAACTTGACCGATTTCATTTCGAAGAATGAATAGCCTCCGTCGTCTCCGGATCTGAATCCACTGGATTATTTCGTGTGGGGATACATGATGTCGAAGCTGAACGACTATAAAATAACAAATTTGGAGCAATTCAAGCGAGTTATCACGAAAATCTGGGACGAGATGCCGATGAGGCACGTGCCCGCCGCTTGCGACGACTTTCCGAGACGTCTGAAGCTGGTTCGATCAGAGAAAGGTGGTGTAATTCCGAGATATCGTCTGTGAAGCATCTTTATGAGTTACTGAATAAAGCTATGAAAGCCAGATTCAGATTTTCTTCTTATTCTTTGAAATATTGAGATTTTCCTGTGTGAACGGACTTTTTTGTCACCCTGTATATCTCAGAAGCTATGAACATAGTTGAATTCAAATGAATGAGCTTTTAAACCCTTAAACAATGAATTTCATAATGTTTAAACATGTGGTTTGAAAGTTATAGAAAGAACCGTAACCCGTAGACTGTTTAAAATTATAGCTACGATCAAAATATGTGGCCTCAACATCATTTAAATTTGATATTGTACTATTTCAATGTTTGCGCCCTTGCTCGGGATTGAAGTTGAAATTAAAAGTAATTTCTATCATTTCACTTTTTGCCTTTCTCCTAGAAAGGTATAGCAATCACTGCGAAAACTAAAGGTATAAAAGTGCCCAAAAGGGCCGAATGTCATATACCACTCGACTCAGTTCGACGAGCTGAGCATTTTCTGCATGTGTGTGTGTATGTGTGTGTAACGTTCTCCCAATCTCACTCGATTTTCTCAGAGATGGCTGACCGATTTTAATGAAATTAATTGCAAATGACAGGTCTAGTTGCCCTATAAGACCCTATTGAATTTTATTGTAATCTGATTTCTAGTTTAGAGGTTTTGTATCAAAATTGAACGGGCTACCTAAAAACCCACAACTTTCGAATTTTATGAAGATTGAACATGCGGTTCAGAAGTTATGGAAAGAAACGTGTTCTGGAGTCTATTTAATCTCACTCATGTTTCTCAGAGATGGCTGGACCGATTTTAATAAAATCAGTGTCATATGAAAGGTCTTGTTGCCCCATTAGACCCATTTTTTTTTTTTGCAAACGGATTATTACTTCGCCTGCTATGTTTAAAAATCTGAAATCCAGCTATGAAAAGAAACATATTCCGAAGACTACTTGGACTCACTCACTTTTCTCAGAGATGGTTGACCTGATTTCCACAAAATTAGTATCAAATGAAAGGTCTAGCTGCCTCATAACAACCTATTAAATTTTGCTGTAATCGGACTGTAACTTCGCCTGTAATGTATCGAGATGCGAAAATCACGAAACTTCATTATCTTAGAAACTACACAACCGATTTGATCAATATTGATATCAGATGAACGTTAAGGGTTAACTGAGAAATTATGATTGAACACGTGGTTTCAAAGTTTGGCTGCCCTATACGTTACCTTTTCATTTGATTGTAATCAAACTTAAGCAACCGTTATGTTTTAATTTGTAAAGCAACGAAAGTCTATTATCTCAAGTATTACACGACTTATTTAAACATAACTAGTATCGTACAAACGAATCATCTCTCAAACTTACAAATAACAAACTTCATAACAATTTGATATACTGTTCAAAAGTTTTGGAAAGAAAAGAATTTCAGTGACTATTCAACACTATACCTGCTTTGAACAATATATATGGCCTCGACATGATTTAAATGTGGTATCGTACTATCTGAACGTTCCCGGTATCGCTCGTGATTAAATTGTTCGAAATTAGGAGTCATTCCTTTTATTTCGCTATTTCTTAAGCACAAACATTACGTAAAATTTCATGTTTTATACTTTAACGTATGAGGAAAAAAATCCGAACAAACTTTCAATTTCAAATTAAAATCTTGCGCAACTTATTTTTCTATACTTGTTTGTTTATTCAGGTAATGTAACTCATTTACAAACCTCATAGGAAAAACTCAGCTCCACATCGCGCTGATTTCCTGATACTCTGGGGTACTTCCTTTATAGCTTCCTGAATTCCGGATGTTTCAATTGTTTTGAGCTCCCATTTGGTTTTTCTCTCAAACAATCGACGTTTTTTGCTCTGTAACCTTTATGGTAGACCATTCACTTCAAATTTGCTCGGAAAATTTCAATAGACTGCAGCAGTGGCACATTTTGAGGATTGTTTTCTTTCGGAATAAACCCAATATTGCCGTGCCGCAAATCCGCTACAGTTGCATTAGCATAGTTTGACAATGCAAGGTCTGGCCAAAACACTACTTTGTCATTTTTATGGTGCTTGTGTTTATAGTTTTAAACTTATATAATGCAGATACTAGTTCATAGTGTTTTAATCAATCGGATATTTATTGCCCAGCTCACGATATGATTACGCCGACCGACCAGGCGTTTCCACCCTTAATTTCGCTCGAACTTTACTCTCTTGCAAAGTGCATTTTCCTCGGTACCAGATTTTTTTTGAAGGTAGGTTTCCATTCTCGAAGAGTTTGTCAATAATGTATATAAATGTTTTTTTCTATATCCAAGATCTTGAGAATAGTGGAACACTTCACTTATAGATTTTTCTTCATTTCGCTCACAAAAATTGCAAATCAATTTACGACGATCTTCTTTCGACCACGCCTTTTCCCCAATCAAGCGTCACTTGACAGAATCGACTAGTCGTGTTACCAGTTATATAACAGTGGATCTTCATTTTGTAGGAAAGGATTTTTCGATTTGTGCAGCACTTCGAAATCGTAGACCAATTTAAAAGTTGTTCGGATTTTTTTCCTCACACGTTAATTACAACATTATTATTTCAGAACCCAAAGAGTGAATACACCTTTATTGGATTTAAGCATTCATGTAAATCTATTTTTACAAATAATAAGTTTGAATGTGAAAGGCTGAGTCTGACCGCTAGGTTGATAAATTTAGGTTTTATTAAACATTCGGCGAAGTGTAGTGTACGTGTAGGTAGGTTAAGGTACAGCGCCTGAATTATTATCCAATCGTTTTGTTGTCAAAGAATGAATTGTATATTTTTGATCAAGTATTCCAATGAACGTATGGTTTTTGCTGAAGAACCACGGACAAATTAGGAAAAACGTGTATTTTCATAAATATTAATAACTTTTCGAGCTTAAATTCAAAATAACTCGAAAACCGATGCCTTTAAAATGTTAACTTTTAACAGCTATATGATTCAAAATGACTCTCTGCATCTTTTAAAATCATCAGAATACAAATATTTTGAAAAATGTTTGAATTAGATTTTTTATAAAAAAATTAATCTACGATAAAAAAATTATTTTTCATTTCTCCATCCCGGACTTTTTTTTAAAGTTGCGTATTAACTTCAAGTTTCTTTAAAAAAAATTGAAAAAAAATTGGAATTTAATATTTATTTTTAATTTTTTTTGGTCAGAATTTATTTTTGGTACAGTGTATATTTTTTATGATGCATTTTTAATTCCCTACAACTCGTTCTCAGACAGTTTTTCTACACATCCAACGGTTTCTGGGCTAGAATGTTTCGAAAAACCTATGCCAAAAGGTATGCGCCCTTTTAGAATATCTCTCCATCTGTGAAAAATGCTCAGTTTGCTAAGCCAAATACGTGTGCAAAGTTTCATTCAAATCAACAATGGTCGATTAAATTTTTGCGTATTTCCAGATCATTTGGCGCGATTCTGCTCGAGATGATTTTTTCCTGATATCCGATTTTTGCGAATGGTGCAAAATAATTCATGATTATCGTCTTGAGTGTTCTCCAAAACGAAAAATTGCTTATCTCTTTACAAGTGACAAATACGACCTTATAACAAAATATGCGACATGTCAAACACTAGGGGTGTTCACGTCGAGCTCGTATGCAATTACCTAGCCATAACCCGTGTATCTTTCTTCACTCGTCAAAGGACATGAGTAATTTAACGGCTGGGCATTTCTCTGCGAGCTCGACATGAATACCCATATGTACTGTGTCATATTGCTCAAAATGAAAACGTGTATTTATGCGTAAGCATGCAGAAGAATGGCAATCGATTAAATGATAATCAATCCTCAGTTGCATAGCTTTCGATAATTTTAAGAACATATGTGATTCAATAAACTGGCACTAGGTATTTGGATTTGTAGGTTTTGTTTCGCATATCAAATTTTTCCACACGTCCATCTGCGAAACATGTGCAAACCAAGAAGCAAATGTATTTTATGCGATAGAAAGTCGGAAACGATTCTCCGAGTAAGTGATTTTTCCAATACGATGCAGAAAGAATTCCTCAGCAGGTCGGACCGATACTTTGTATTTATTTCGTATCAGCGCCCTGTTTCTAAGGTTTTGAATCCTCGTTTAATCAGTGTTTACGTTTTTTTAGTAGAAACAAATCAAGTATATCCTGCATTTCACCAAAAAATAAACTTTGGACTCAAGTAATAATTGTGTGCTATATGACCACCAACTTCATCAACTTTTTGTCAGTTCTTGCTTATCAATTAGAAGTCACAATTTCGCATTTCGATTTTTGTTTGGGAACTAGGAAAAACACAAAAAATGAACGTATCAAAACTTAAACTCAAACTTAAGTTCCTATGCTTTAGTATTTATTGTTATTCTATTTTAATACAACCAATATAAGGATTTGAGTTGAATAAAAGGGTGCTCTATGCGAGAAATCTGAACAAAGAGAACCTGATTCCTAGCACTAGATTTTAGGGATATACAGTGCCACCACGATTATGGGTCAGTCAACGTGTTGTCTGAATGTTCAAAAATTAATATAAAATCGGAAAAATTATCAACTGCTAATGTTTTATTGTCTATTTTTGTGTTCTATTGTGTACTTTCGATCAACAATTACTTTCACTGAAGAAGATGTGTGTTAATCGGTTGAGAAGGAAAATATTACTTTCATAGCAAAGACACAATTATGTGTCACTTTTGGCATTCAATATCATTTAGTCTATAAAATCGCCAAAATCCTTCACAAAAGTTATTTTATTGTTTAACTAATACCATAAAAAGACATTTCTTTCAAACTAAACAAACTTGCAGCTAAATCGAATATGATTAAATCGTAATGAAATTGATTTATGTTTTGAATTTAAAATGTATCTTTATGTATATCAAAAGTAGACATCATAAAAAATAATGTCGACGGTCCCTTCGATATTAACTCCTTGAGGTTTCACTCTAGATATAGTAATTATTTTTCATATTTCATATTGCGAAAGATTTCTATAACTTTGGCTCATTTCTGTTTTTCGTAAAAAAATGTGGGTAAATAACCTCGAAGAACCGAACATCCCTTTCTCCTTTAAAAAAATTATATTTTAGAAAATGAAAATAAACGCTAATACCTTATCTTCCTTGCCACCTGATCGGACTGTGACACCCAGCCACTGATTGCTCTTAATTTCGTCATCACCTGGTGGTGCCAACTCATCATCATCCTCATCATCAGCTTGTAGAGAAGAAGAACAATAGAAGCGTCAACATTTATAGAATAATCAAACTCATTAAAAAAACACGGCAAACCAAATCTTAATAAAGGGAAAAGTTAAGCAAACGAATGTTTATATTAGTATTTATTAGTAATTATTCAAGACAAATCCGTTAAATTATACTACAGGGCGTGGTGCAATATTATCATCCTCTCGGTGTGCACACAACATAATGCAATGGTTAAAAGATAGCCCTTTTTAGAAATATCATGCAAACTACTTAGGGCATCTTCAGCGGTGGTCTATTTTTGAAACAACTTTATACTAGATTTACACCAGCGAAACCAGAATAGAACCAGATAATATAGACCAACTTTTCGTTCTCCGCACCGGTGTTGTATATCTTGTTGTTTTAAACCGCTGACATCTGTCACACTGTCAACAATTCAATACCCCATGCTATCAGTTTATGAGACTTGTTATAATAAAAAGCACTCAATATTTAACAAACGGAAACTCGATAATTTTTACGCCAATTAAACGATTATTTTGGCAAGACACTTTATATCCACAAGGCTTTATGGATTTGGCGGTTTGCCCCGAGCGTCAGTGACATTTCTCACGATGGATTAGTATGATCGAAAAATTGCTTCTACAAGTTGGGCTTCAGAGGTTAGCGAAAAATATTTGATCGCGTAGATGTTCGTCTACAGTTTTCATCTCATCAATATTTCAAAATCAGTTCTTCAAACTTGGGTTGGGTTTTGAGGATATTGAAACAAGCCTGCATTTTGAACATTTTCAGTTTAGTGTCTTCGAGGAACATTTTTCTGGCTTCTTAAGGTCTCCTCTAGTCCCACTACAATTAAGGCGATTAACAAATACCCAAAAGATTTGTCATCCTGGTGGCTGATGGTTGCAAACCAAGTAGTTGAACCTACGGTTATGGTTTTCCAGAATTCCCCCTTTTGCTGAGCGGTTTCCTTGAAGCCGAAAACGACAAACCTGTTCATTTTCTTCTTCAGAAAATCCACAAAAATGAATTGTGAATTGTGATAAAAAATCTTTGTTTTGTTTATTCCCCAACACTCACAAAACGCTTATATGAAAATAGCTAAAAATGGGGTATTCAATTGAAATATGACATTTTACCCACCTATTGGTATGGTTCTTGTTCCAAAAAGTGACAAAAATAGACCAAAACATATACCAGTTTTAATTTTTTTCAATTTAGATCTGGTATAAAACAAAATTTACACCACCGGTGCAGCAGTAAACTAGGGTTTGTTCCAAAAAAAATAGAACAAAACAACGATTTGGACCGCCGCTTAAGATGCCCTTAGGCGACACCCAATTACTTCCCCCTAAAAAAATACAATTTCTGGACACCCAGCCTTTTATGTTACTAAACGTAACGATATCACCTACCCCCCTATGAAAATCACATAACACTATAAAAGGATATGTTCGTCAATTGTGATTACTGGAAACAAGTCGTCCACGGCTCCGTTTTCTAGATAGCCTGTATCAGAGCCTACATTTTTTTAGACTGTCTCTTGGTCTCAATAATTGAAACCTTCTGTTCACTTGTGGCAATCGTCTTTTTTCAAGTTCTTTCCTTGGTTTCCTTGGTTTCAAATTTTGGCATGTAACTTTCAAATAGCACAGCGGTTGGTAATAATTTCAAATGAAGCCATCTCTGGTGAAATGTGCCAAGCGATTGCGAGAAAAAAATCGCCTGGATTTTTTCTTTGCAACAGGCACACATAAACTTTTGCACAGTTTTTCAAAGTGAGCCGCAGCTGATCTGGCAATAACGGAGTAGCAACCGCGGGCGGTCAATCATGCTCATGCTCAAAAGTAAGCCGATTGATTCGTTACGTAACGTTGATCCCTCCTCTCCCCGTCTCCTGTGTAAAAATTCGTAGCGCTAGAGGATACCCCTACTCCCCTCTAGATCCGTTACACAATTTTTGGATGCCGCTTTAGTATTATTCTATTTTTACTTTGATTCATATGGGATAGTTATTCTGCAGTAATACATCTGACAGTAAACGAGCCATTCATTCATTGAGGCGGCAATGAGTTGTATGAGAAAAATTTGACCTTCGACTTCCCAACTGGCAAATCAATATAAGCTGTCGATATGTCTAAATATAGCAATAATAATATGAGAATATGAAATTACAAATGAATCTTCAGTTTTTCCTCTATATGGTCTCTACACCACTTTGACCAGAAACATTTGATCTATTGTGATATTGCCCACCTGTTTTCTGTACTTCGTTCTTCATATTATTAACAGTATCACCACTATTGGGAATATGTCCCTTTGTGTGAGACTCTATCCTTCCTCTTTCCGTCCTGTCCTGTATCGCCACAATACAATACAATTCCCTGGAGAGATCTCAACAACGTTCCTCTGGCCAGTTTTATTCGAGTGTGACTCATCTTTGTCAAGAATGAAGATACTTATCGAAACCTTGTTTCTGCTGCCAATATCGCACCATAATTAATTTTCTCTGGAGAGAATTACTATTCGTTCTACTGGCCAGTTTTATTATAAGAGACTTATTTTGTCAAGAACAAGGCCAACAAGGATACTGTAGAATTCAACATGAAGGAATGGTATGTGGTGGGGAAACTGAGAATAAGCCAATGTTAAAGTCCTTCGACAACCAGATTGCTTGATTCTATTAAGATTTGAACCCAGGACCACTCGTTCGTCAAAACGGACTATGTACCCCTGCGGCTGCGGCGCTCCCCTCTTGTTAGGGTAATACAATTACCCTAATTCATAGATTGCAAACAATGTGATAGTTTTGATATTTTATTTTGCATTTTCTGCTATTTCTGCGGTTGGGTTCACCATTCGTGTTAAAGTTTATTACCCTGTGCAGTATTGGTCAATTTAAAATAAATAATTTTATATAAGCCAAAACAAATCGTTTATCCTCCATAGTTTTACATTGGGCCTGCGTTTCAGGCTGTTAATGCAAAAGTATATAGGTACATGAAAAAAATTCGACTGCGTAGATCGGTCAACTTTTTCAAATAATAATATAAAAAATTCGTTGGCTTACTTCATATATATTTTTTGTGACCCTCTCTACAACTAAAGATATTAGCGGCAATGCATTACATTTATTTTATCACTATGTTTTATTCACATAAGCAGATTTCAGGCATACCAAGTGTGCATTCTTGTTCAAATATAAAGATAGTCTCGTTATCACTAATACCTGGTTGCCTGTGTTGACACACCACAGTTTTTTATCACAATGAGCAGCTGGAATGCTACAGTGCTCTTAAAGGCATATACTGATACCCGATGTTAATCTATGATGACTTTTTTTGTCACTCCCAGGTTACATATCACATGACGAAATCACTGTACAGTTGCTGTATTGAAATCAGTTATGAAAGAAACAGAATGTTTTGATTTGCAAAATGTTTTTTGTTAATGGTCTTCCTTGATACTAGTATTAGTGAAAATAATTCGTATTAAAGTCTAGTAATGCCATGCTAGCTAATATTGAATTACCAAAATACGAAAAGCAGAATTTGTTAGCAAGCAATTGAATAACAATGAATATCTATTGAAAGCACCCGCAACCACTTACTTTCGTAAACACCAGAGGGTTCTAATATTACGTAATAGTAAGGCATTTAGTCAATAGCATTGTTGATTGAATTGAATTTTTGGAAAGAAATCCGTCAATGAAGTTTTTCACAGTTTCAGTTTTCAACATAAAAGAAAAGAACAAAATATTAGCAATTTTGTGGTTATTGGAGAGAGACTATATTGTCTGTATCACATTATTTTGAATTAGTCACTTTGTTTCCCTATTAGTCATTCAATTTTTTTATATGTCAGTCCTTTGTCTATTAATGCTACTTTATTGTCTAGCAAAGTTCTATATGTAATCATATCTAAATCTGAAATGAAAAATATGAACTTTTGCACTTACTTCTGCGACCATCTGTTGTGACTTGTTCACAATCATTGCTCGGCTGAGTTACTGGGCATTTGAACAATGCTCCTGAACGATTTGTTGATGGTTGAAGGTTTTGACCGAGTGGGGCTCCAACAAGGATCCTAAAAGTTCACAAAAAACAACAGTTATATAAGATATTAGAAGTATCAGCAAGTACAAATATTCTAGGCGGTGGGTACAATCCTGCTGAGACGCTAGAAGAAAATCTTAGAATGTAAGTAAGTTTATGTTATCAATTTTGTTACCTTATTGATCAAGAAGTTACATTGCATTGTAGATAACAAAACTTACTTATACGACTCTTGCCAACACTAACCTTCCGCTCTTTCTCCCTTATCAGCCTTGTTTTTTTCCTGGGATATTGTCGTGAGCGGTTTTCATTGCTTTCTTCTACCGTCTTGGTAAGATTGTAGTTACCGCTTCTCGATTAAACCTGTTTTTATAGAATAACCTTTTAATTTTTGTTTCACCAATCTCGAGCAAGCATCAATGTTTTGCTAACATTGTATAGTTTTTGTGGAAAAAAAATCACATCTTTAAGAAACGAGTTTTTGAGATGTTAAAATTCTAATTATATTTTTAGCTTCTTTTTCAAGAATATTTTTTTTGTCACGGTGTATATTTTTTTGGAGCATCAAAAATACTAGCTACAACTTTGATAAAGACATCACATAAATTCAAAAAAAAAGTGCCTTAGATACAGTTTTTTAGGTTTCTGGTAAATTTACCTGTTGAGAAAAACGTCAAAGAGATTGGATAAATAATTTAGAGATTATCTCCTTTGAATTATTTAACCCATGGAAATGAATCTCTGTGAATGTGGGCACAGCCATTACTTCTGAATTATTTCTCCAATTTCTTTCATTTTAAAGAATAAATTGTGTTATCGTATCGTATATTTCAATAAATCTTTGGTTATTGCTGGAGAACTACAAATAAATAATTAAATTACCCAAACTTAATATTGAAATATCTCAAAAACTGATGCATGTGAAATGTTAGTTGCCAAGAGCTTTATGATTTGAAATTACTTTTACAATTATACTGCATTAAATTTTCATTATTTTTTTTAAATGATGTTGAACAAAAAAAAATTTACTTTCAAGATAAAATTTATCTAAAACTTTTTCATCCAGCACTTTTTATCAAAAGATTTGGAACAGTGTCAAATTTCGACAAAAATTAAGTTGGGCGGAAAATTTAGTTCTATTTTTGCCTTTCTCCTAGAAAGGTATAGCAATAACTGGCAAAACCGAAGGTAGAAAGGGATCCAAAGGGCCGTATGGCATATATCACTCGACTCGGTTCGACGAACTGAGCATTTTCTGTATGTGTGTGTGTATGTGCAACTTTTCAATCTCACTCGATTTTCTCAGAGATGGCTGAACCGATTTTCATAAAATTATTTTCAAATGAAAGGTCTAGTTGCCTAATTAAACCCTATAAAATTTTATTGTAATCGGATTTTTAGTTTTTAGTAGAAACATTTTTAGTAGAAACATATTTCACTTACTTTTCTCGTAGATGGCTGGACCGATTTCCACAAAATTAGTGTCAAATGAAAGGTCTAGCTGCCTCATAACACCCAATTAAATTTTACTGTAAACGGACCGTGAATGTGAAAATAACGAAACTTCAATATCTCAGAAACTACACAACTGAATTGAACAATACTGATATCAGGTGAACGGTAGTTAAGGGTTAACTGATGAATTTTATAATGATTGAGCACGTGGTTCATACGTTGTGAAAAGAAAGTCATATTTGAAATAGAGAAAAATTCTACTAGAAATAATCGAATCTAAAATGATATTTTAACGAATAATATAGAATCGAGTCCAACCTAAATATGAGTACAGTGACGTTTTCATTATACCACGATAAAAAAAAATTCGCGTCTTATATTTGAAACATATTTAATTCATGTTATTTGCATGTGTTAATGTATGTTCATAAGTGTTTGAATGTTATGTTTTAAATGTTCGGTATAGTTAACGGTTGGCTCCCAAAAACTTGTTATTTAGAATGATAAATAAATCCAGTGAATATTATCAAGGTGTTTTTTCTGAAAATTGAAGTGTTCGTTTAAATCTATTTAAACAAATAATAAGGTTGAATGAGAACGGCTAGATCTGACCGCTAGGTGGATTAATTTAGGTTTTTCTTTCTATAATTTAGTGTTTATTTTTTAATATTCTCGAAATAACTTTCAAGTTAATTTACGAAGATAATAATCATGGACTTGGGACTTTTATTATTGGGTGTCAAATGGTTAGTTGACAACCTGGAAGTCATTCGCTTCTCTGCTATCGTCGAGAAAGGAAGCATCTTTCAACGTTCCGTTAGCTGATCACCCGATAAAACAATACAACTTTGTATTCGGACGGTGCGTGTATCGCTTGTGTTTTTCGGTGCCGGTGCGGTCTAGACATAGCCGTCCAGCAGCCGGAGAAAAGATTTCGTTCATCATGCGCAAACGGTACTGCTTGTGGTTTCGGTGCAGTGACAATACAAAAAAGCCAACAGAAGGAGCAGTTCCCCCCACGCCGCCAGACGCCGGCTACCCACTAGCGGCGGTGACGATTTTTGCAGCCGCCGTTGGAGCATTGTTCGTTTTGCCGAGACGCTTTGTTCAACCTGCAGTTGGAGTACTTTTATTCTGCCACGTCGCTCATCACAGGATTAATCCAGTTAGCAGGTCGTGGAGGCAGCAACCTCGAGAGTTTGGTGAAGTATTCACTTTCGATATTATTATTTTTATTATTTTCTTTACGGTTGTATTTTTTTGTATTTAAATAATCTTATTTTGGAAAATTGTTTTTTTATTTAATTACCAATAATTTGACACCCCATCTTGTCCTGGTATTTTACCGTTAGTTTGCGGTAGAGCAAATTGCTCCCGCCAATTCGAATACAATGGATGATATGCAGATGGAATAACTCCTGGATATCGAAGCAAACGAGGAAGAGATTGAAATCTCCCCCATCAATTCCCCTGTACCTTTCCATATATCCTCCCCTTTATCAGCCCTGTACCAAGGGTACCAGAAGTACGGGTAAAAGCTTACCCAGATAACTCGAAATGTCCCTACGTTGTCTTCTTCAGGCCAATAAAGAAGCCTTTGAACATCATTCAAATTGGCAAAGACCTGGCAAAAAAGTTTTCGGACATAACCGAAATTACAAAGGTTAGACCGAACAAACTGCGAGTTGTCGTGAATAGCTTGAAGCAAGCAAACGCGATTGCTGGCTGCGAGCTCTTCACGAGAGAGTATCGCGTGTACATCCCTGCCAAGGATGTAGGGATCGACGGTGTGGTTACCGAGGGGAATCTCACTGTCGATGACATTTTGCTTCACGGAGTGTTTTAAGAACTCCGTGATGCAAAGTGTAAAGATACTAGGTTGTAAGCAATAACATTCAGTATCCATCGAAGAGGGGAAGACGAAATTCTCCCCTTCAGATTCTTTTCGGATAACCTTTGCTGGATCTGCCCTGCCGAACTACGTCCTTTTGGACAGGGTTCATCTGCCTGTACGCCTCTTTGTACCGCGGGTCATGCACTGCCAGAACTGCAAGCAGTTGGGTCATACAGCCACCTACTGCTGCAACAAGGCACGCTGCAGTAAGTGCGGGAACAATCATGCTGAGACCGTCTGCAACGAGGACACTGAAAAATGTCTTTATTGCGAGGGCCTTCGGCATGATCTTCCGGCATGCCCGCGTACAAACAGCGCGAGGAGAAAATAAAGCGTTCTTTCAAGGAACGATCAAAGCGCTCTTTCGCAGAAATGCTGAAGAGAGCAGAGCCACCGTCGACAGGAAACATCTTTTCCTTTTTGCCCACTGATGAGGGTACATCTGACGATCCCGTCGAAGGGTGTTCTTATGCTTTGCCCGAAGGATCTAGGAAGAGGAGAATGATTAACTCTCCTAATCTTTCTCGCAAAGGTCGTAAGATAACCCCTAGCGGAATGATAAATAAAACAACATGTAAGGGAAGCGGTGAGGAAAAACCGAAGCAGGAACCCCCCGGTTTTAATTTCAATTCAAACCAGGAGTACCCACCGCTTCCCGGGTCACCAAAAACCCCTTGTGCACCAATTTCCCGACCAGAGAATAAAAAAGAAACAGGGTTTATAAAGTTCTCTGATATTGTGGACTGGATATTTAAAACATTCAATATACCAGATCCTCTCCGAAATATTCTTCTTGCCCTTCTCCCTGCAGTGAAAACCTTTTTGAAGCAACTTGCAGCAACTTGGCCCCTCATTTTAGCTGTCATATCTTCCGATGACTAATACGTCGAAAGAGGTTTGGAATTTTATCACTGTGTTACAGTGCAATTGCAGAAGTATCATCCCCAAATTCGATCTTTTTTCACATTTGATAGGCACATACAATTGTGATACGTTTGCGCTCTGTGAAACTTTTCTCAATTCAAATGATCAACTCAATTTCCACGATTTCAACATAATTCGTCGAGATCGAGATTCACACGGTGGAGGGGTACTTTTAGGGATCAAAAAGTACTATTCTTTTTTTAGAATCGACCTCCCCTCGATCTCAAATATTGAAGTCGTTGCCATTCAAACGAATATGAATGGAAAAGACCTATGCCTTGCTTCGATATATATCCCTCCATCCGCGCGGATTGAACAGAGGCAACTTACTGATATAGCAGAGTTGCTTCCTGCGCCTTTGTTGATATTGGGAGATTTCAATTCTCACTTTTCGCTATGGGGGTCGCTGTACGACGACAACCGATCTTCTTTAATCTGTAACTTGATCGACGACTTCAATATGACACTTTTGAATACTGGGGAAGCGACACGTGTACCTAATCCTCCAGCACGTGAGAGCGTGCTTGACCTATCCTTTTGCTCGACATCACTAGCGTTAGATTGCCGGTGGAAAGTAATCAACGATCCCCACGGTAGTGATCACCTACCAATCGTTATCTCAATTGCTAATGGGTCTCCAACTCCAACGGATCCAGTCAATATTGCGTATGACCTCACACGTAATATTGATTGGAAGTCTTTGAGACGATTATTGTGGAATCCATCGAGTCCTACGAGGAACTTTCTCCGGAGGAAGAATACGCGCTCCTTTCTGGCTTGATCATCGACGCCGCGACTCAAGCTCAGACGAAACCGATACCCGGGGTAACGATAAGACGGCGTCCTCCTACCAAGTGGTGGGACAAAGAGTGCTCTGAGCTGTACGCGCGAAGGTCCTCGGCGTATAAGGACTACCGAAAGTACGGCTCTGTTAAGCTGCTTCGAAGGTACGAGGTGCTGGACAGGCATATGAAGAGCTTAATGAAAGCGAAAAAACGCGGATACTGGCGGCGGTTTGCAAACGCGTTGTCGAGGGAAACAGCAATGAGCACTCTTTGGGATACCCCCAGGCGCATTCGGAATCGTGACGTTTCGAATGAGAGTGAGGAGTATTCAGACCGCTGGATACTTGATTTTGCCAAAAAGGTCTGTCCGGATTCTGAACCAGAACAGAAGACCTTTCGCGACGCGTTATTAGTAACTACGGAAGAGCCTCCATTTTCGATGTTGGAATTTTCAATGGCTCTCCTCTCGTGCAACAATAAGGCTCCAGGGTTGGATAGAATCAAATTTAACCTGTTGAAAAATCTACCCGACTCTGCGAAAAGACGCTTGTTGAATTTGTTCAACAAGTTTCTTGAGCTAAATATTGTTCCGCAAGACTGGAGGGAGTCATTGCTATTCGAAAACCCGGGAAACCTGCCTCTGATCACAATTCATATAGGCCAATTGCGATGCTCTCTTGCCTCCGGAAATTAATGGAGAAAATGATCCTCTCACGGTTAGACAAATGGGTCGAAACAAATGGTTTACTTTCATTCCGCGTCGAACACTCGACAGAAACGGACGTGCAAAGTGGTCGTCCTATTACAATCCGGTCCGTGTGTACGAATAGCCAAACAAAAGAGTGTATTATTCGCGCTAAAGGCCAACTAGATTGTGAGTTGTGTCGATACGTTCTGTACCCGGCTCACAACTTTGGCTGTATTGGTGCAAAATACCAGCTGCAGTTTTGATCTGTGCACCGTGAATAGATCTTTTTAATCCAAGCCCATCAGTTGACAGTCGAGTCCGTGTCGCTGTGCTGAGTGATCTCACACCCGGCTCACTGCTGGTGGCTGTATTGGTGCTGCTGTACTGGTGCTGCTGTACTGGTGCTGCTGGCTGCTTTGGGTGCAGCTTCGAACGATCGGACAACCACTGCTGGAAGGAAGAAGTAAAGAGGTACGTGTTCTTGTCGGCGCTAGTGCGCTAGTGCGCTACATTTAGCGCAATGGATATAGATCCCTCGCCTCCCGTGCCACCATCCCCGAACCCCCCTGACCCTGACCCTTCTGTTACCCCCTCCCCTGTTCATTCTCCAGTCCCCCCTCGCCCCAGGCTTTACCCGGACGGATCTCAACAGGGCAGCTATACTGTTTATTTTCGTCCAAAGGCAGGAGTGAATTCAAAGCGTTTAAACATACTGCAAATTGCTAAAGACCTGACGAAGGGGTACAAGGCCGTGACCGAAATTTCCAAGGTCCGACCTAACAAGCTCCGTGTCGTGGTCAGTGATCTGGCACAGGCCAATGCTATCGCTTGCTCTGAGCTCTTCACACGCGAGTATCGCGTCTACATACCCGCACGAGACGTGGAGATCGACGGTGTCATAACCGATTCGAGTCTGTCTGTCGAGTGTATCCTAAAAAGCGCAACCGGTTGCTTCAAAAATACCGAAACACAGGCGAAGATTTTGGATTGTAAGCAATTGCGGTCCATGTCTCTCGTCGGCGGTAAAAAAGTTTACACTCCGTCAGACTCGTTTCGCGTTACGTTTGCCGGATCTGCACTCCCTAGCCACGTCTCGATCGACCGGGTTCGTCTGCCTGTGCGATTGTATGTACCCCGTGTTATGAATTGCACCAATTGCAAGCAGTTAGGCCACACAGCCGCCTACTGCTGCAATAAGGCACGATGTAGCAAGTGTGGGGAGACTCATGCGGAAGATTCTTGCAGTGTTAATGCTGAAAAATGTATTCACTGTGGGGAAAACCAGCATGAGCTCTCCACATGCCCGGTGTACATGCAGCGCAGAGATAAAATCAAGCGGTCACTTAAGGAGCGTTCAAAGCGTTCTTACGCTGAGATGCTGAAGAAGACCGTGACCACTTCTACCATAACATCGAACCCCTTTGATCTGTTGCCCTCTGATGAAACCGATTCTGACGATTCATCAGCGGGAACATCTTATGCCAATCCTGGGGAGTCTAGGAAGAGGAAAAATGTTTCTTCTCCTCAACTTCCCCGTAAAGGTCCTAAGATTTCCCAAAATGTAATGAAAAGTACGAACAAACCAAACAGTGCTGCGGAAAAACCGAAGCAAACTCCTTTTGGGCTTGCAAATTTAAAGTCCCAGAAGGAGTTCCCAGCACTGCCAGGAACATCTAAAACCCCAGTTGTTCCTTTTGCACATCCAGTTGATGAAACAAACTCTGGATTAGTGAAATTTTCTGACATTGTGGACTGGATTTTTGAAAATTTCAATGTACCCGATCCAATTAAAATTTTTCTTACAGCATTCCTCCCAACAGTTAGATCATTTTTGAAGCAGTTGACTGCCCAATGGCCCCTCCTTGCAGCGATTGTATCCTTCGATGCCTAATTCAACTGCGTATATGAAGGATTCTATCTCTGTCTTACAGTGGAATTGTAGAAGTATTTTACCAAAAATTGATTCGTTTAAAGTTTTGATAAATAAAAACAAATGCGATGCATTTTCCCTTTGTGAAACTTGGCTTACTTCAAATATTGATCTCAACTTCCATGATTTTAATATTATTCGCCTTGATCGAGACACCCCATATGGAGGAGTACTTTTAGGGATTAAAAAGTGCTATTCTTTCTATCGTATTAACCTCCCCTCGATTCCAGGCATCGAAGTTGTCGCATGTCAAATGACAATACAAGGTAAAGAGCTTTGTATTGCCTCAATATATATTCCTCCCAGAGCACAGGTTGGGCAACGGCTGCTCTTTGATTTAATAGAACTTCTTCCCTCGCCACGTTTGATTTTGGGAGACTTCAACTCTCATGGCGTGGCTTGGGGTTCCCCATACAATGATAACCGCTCCTCTTTTCGACGTCGCTACGGTTGGATTGCACATGGAAGGTAATCCTTGATCCTCACGGTAGCGACCATTTGCCTATTCTTATTTCAATTAATAACGGGTCAACTCGCATGCGACCAATTGACATTCCGTATGACCTCACACGGAATGTCGATTGGAAGTTATACGAGGAAATGATTTCAAAAGCGGTCGAGTCGATTCAACATCATCCACCACTTGAAGAATACAACCTCCTCGCGGGCTTGATTCTCGACGCCGCGTTGCAAGCCCAAACGAAGAAATATTCCGGCGTAACGATAAAAGAACGGCCTCCCACTCCCACTGGTGGGACCAAGAGTGCTCCGATGTCTACACGCAAAGATCCGACGCGTATCTGACCTTCCGGGATACAGACGATGCCGACGACTTTAAACGTTATTCGGAGCTTAATACCAAGCTTAAAAGTTTGGCTAAAGCAAAGAAACGCGGATATTGGCGTCGGTTCGTAAACGAGACGTCGAGGGAGACATCAATGAGCACTCTTTGGAACACAGCCCGAAGAATACGGAATCGCGTAACGGTCAACGAAAGCGAGGAGTCTTCAAGTCGGTGGATATTTGATTTTGCCAGGAAAGTATGTCCGGACTCTGTTCCTGAGCAAAACATTGTTCGCGATGCGTCTCCGGGCCACGACGCGATTGAATCACCTTTTACGATGGCAGAATTTTCAGTTGCCCTCCTGACCTGTAACAATAACGCGCCTGGGTTAGATAGAATCAAATTCAACTTGTTGAAGAATCTACCCGGCAATGCCAAGAGGCGCTTGTTGAACTTGTTCAATAAGTTCCTGGAGCAAAATATTGTACCGCAGGATTGGAGGCAAGTGAAGGTGATCGCCATCCAAAAACCAGGGAAACCAGCTTCTGATCACAACTCTTATAGGCCGATTGCAATGCTATCCTGTATCCGGAAATTGATGGAAAAAATGATACTCCGTCGTTTAGACCATTGGGTCGAATCAAATGGTCTACTATCAGATACTCAATTTGGCTTCCGCCGTGCCAAAGGGACGAATGATTGTCTTGCGTTGCTTTCAACAGATATTCAGCTGGCGTATGCTCGTAAAGAACAAATGGCGTCTGCGTTCTTGGACATTAAGGGGGCTTTTGATTCCGTTTCTATCGACATTCTTTCGGGTAAACTTCACCGACAAGGATTTTCTCCAATTTTGAACAATTTTTTGCACAATTTGTTGTCCGAAAAGCACATGCATTTTACGCATAGCGATTTGGCAACTTTTCGCATTAGCTACATGGGTCTTCCCCAGGGCTCATGTTTAAGCCCCCTTCTTTACAACTTTTATGTAAATGACATCGACGAATGTCTGGCAAACTCATGCACGATAAGACAACTTGCAGACGACAGTGTAATCTCTGTTACAGGAGCCAAAGCTGCCGATTTGCAAGGACCATTGCAAGATACCTTGGACAATTTGTCTGCTTGGGCTTTACAGCTAGGTATCGAATTCTCTCCGGAGAAGACTGAGATAGTAGTTTTTTCTAGGAAGCATGAACCTGCTCAGCTTCAAACACAATTAATGGGTAAAACGATTTCTCAGGTTTTGGTACACAAATATCTTGGTGTCTGGTTCGACTCTAAAGGCACCTGGGGTTGTCACGTGAGGTATCTGATGAAAAAATGTCAACAAAGAGTGAATTTTCTTCGTACAATAACCGGACAATGGTGGGGAGCCCACCCAGGAGACCTTATAAGGCTTTACCAAACAACGATATTGTCTGTTATTGAATACGGGTGTTTCTGCTTCCGCTCCGCAGCAAACACACATTTGATCAAACTGGAGCGAATACAATATCGTTGTTTGCGTATCGCCTTAGGTTGCATGCAGTCGACCCATACGATGAGTTTGGAGATCTTAGCTGGAGTACTACCATTGAAAAACCGCTTCTGGAGCCTGTCTTCTCGTATTCTTATCAAATGTGAGGTCTTGAACCGTCCCGTGATTGAAAATTTTGAAAGGTTAATCGAACTTAATTCTCAAACCCGTTTTATGACATTGTATTTCAATCACATGTCCCAAAATATTAACCCTTCTTCGAATATTCTAAATCGTGTCGACTTATCAAATACTTCTGATTCTACTGTGTTTTTCGATACATCCATGATAGAAGAAACTCGTGGAATCCCGGATCATTTACGCGTGCAGCAGATCCCCAAATTTTTTTCCAATAAATATCGAAACATCAACTGCGACAATATGTACTACACTGACGGATCACTTCTTGATGGGTCCACTGGCTTCGGTATCTTCAATAACAATTTAACCGTCTCCCATAAGCTCGATAATCCTGCTTCTGTTTACGTCGCAGAATCAGCTGCAATTCAGTACACCCTAGGGATTATCGAAAAAATGCCCACGGACCATTATTTCATCTTTACGGACAGTCTCAGTTCCATTGAGGCTCTCCGATCGATGAAAGATGTTTAGCACTCTCCGTATTTCCTGGGGAAAATACGGGAACATCTGAGTGCTTTATCCGAAAAATCTACTCAGATTACTATAGCGTGGGTCCCTTCTCACTGCTCGATACCGGGTAATGAGAAAGCGGACTTTTTGGCTAAGGTGGGCGCAACAAACGGTGATATTTATGAAAGACCAATTGCCTTTAATGAATTTTTCGCATTTGTACGTCAGAATACGATCATCAGTTGGCAAAATTCTTGGACCAAGGGGGAACTGGGAAGGTGGTTACATTCCATAATCCCCAAGGTATCGACGAACCCGTGGTTCAAGGGGTTGGATGTAGGTCGGGATTTCATTTGCGTGATGTCCCGGCTTATGTCCAATCACTATAGATTTGACGCGTATCTCCGTCGTGTTGGGCTCGGGGAGAGTGGTATCTGTGCCTGTGGTGAAGGTTATCACGACATAGAGCACGTTGTTTGGTCATGCCCTGTACACCGTGACGCCAGGTCTAGATTAGTAGCTTCCCTGCAGGCCGAAGGTAGGCAGCCGGCTGTTCCTGTTCGTGATGTCTTGGCGAGCCGTGACCTATCCTACATGTCCCTTATATACGTTTTCCTGAAATCCATCCACGCCCCAGTTTAGTCCTATCCCCTTCCGCCTACATCCAACCAAACGACAAGAACACGTTAAGACCCCGGATCCGGAAACAGCAACTAGACCCGCACGATACTCTCAGGCCCCGAGGGAGACAACCCAATATGCCAGTCCGTAATATCTTGGCCCAGCAGCGGAACATATTCAATATGCTGCTTACCTATGGCGATGGAAAACCATCAAACAACAAATCAGTGCTTTTCATGCAAAACATTCTAGCTTAAGTTAGATTTAGTTTCAGCTCGTAGTCGGCAGCGAGGATAAAAAATTTGCTTTTAGTTATTAAGATACTTTAGAAAGTAAGCTACCAGATATAATTGGCGCCGTTAAACCGTTGAATTGTATTTGTGCCGTGTCAAATAAACTATAGATGAGGAAAAAAAAAATGGTTTACTTTCGGATACTCAATTTGTCTTCCGCCAGGGCAAAGGGACGAACGATTGCCTAGCGTTGCTTTCTACTGAAATTCAACTCGCCTTTGCTCGAAAAGAGCAAATGGCTTCTGCATTCTTGGACATTAAGGGGGCTTTTGACTCTGTCTCTGTAGAAGTTTTAATCGAGAAACTTCATTCCCAGGGACTTTCACCAAATTTGAATAATTTTTTGCTCAATTTGTTGTCAGAAAAGCATATGTATTTCTCACATGTTGATTCGACAACTTCCCGAATCAGTTACATGGGTCTTCCCCAGGGCTCATGTTTAAGCTCTCTCTTATATAATTTTAACGTCAATGACATCGATGAATGTCTTGCAAATTCATGCACGCTAAGGCAACTTGCAGACGATAGCGTTGTATCCATTACTGGAAGCGAGACTAACGATCTGCAAGGACCATTGCGAGATACCTTAGACAATTTGTCTGCATGAGCTCTTAGGCTGGGTATCGAATTCTCCCCGGAGAAAACTGAGTTGGTCGTTTTTTTTTTTCTAGGAAGCATAACCCAGCTCAGCTGCAGCTCCTACTTTCGGGTAAAACGATCACTCAGGTTTTAGTCGCTAAATATCTCGGGGTCTGGTTCGACTCTAAATGCACCTGGGCTTGTCATATTAGGTGTCTGACACAAAAATGCCAACAGAGGATTAATTTTCTTCGTACGATTACCGGAACTTGGTGGGGTGCTCATCCAGGAGACCTTCTAAGGTTGTACCAAACAACGATATTGTCAGTTCTTGAGTACGGCTGTTTCTGCTTTCGCTCCGCCGCGAACACACACATTATAAAATTAGAGAGAATACAATATCGTTGTTTGCGTATTGCCTTGGGCTGCATGCAGTCGACCCATACGATGAGTCTTGAAGTGCTAGCGGGTATTCTTCCGTTGAAACATCGTTTTTGGAATCTCTCTTACCGGTTGCTAATTCGATGCACAGTTATGAACCCATTAGTAATTGAAAATTTCGAGAGGTTGGTCGATCTTCAATCTCAATCCAGATTTATGACTTTATATTTTGACTATATGGCTCAAGATATTAATCCTTCTTCATACGATTCCTCCAATGTCGCACTTTTAGATACTTCTAATAATGCTATATTCTTCGACATCACCATGAAAGAAGACATTATATCCCGGATCAATTACGACCGCAAGAGATCCCAAAGATTTTTTCCAATAAGTTCAAACATGTTAGTTGTGATAAAAGGTTTTTCACTGGCGGATCTAATCTAGATGAGTCCACTGGCTTCGGTGTTTTCCACGAAAATTTTACCGCCTGCTACAAACTCTATGCTCCTGCTTTCGTGTACACCGCAGAACTTGCTGCTATTCAGTACTCCCTTGGAATCATCGAAACCCTATCCATAGACCACTACTTTATCTTCACAGACAGTCTCAGTTTCATTGAGGCTTTGCGATCGATGAAGCCTGTGAAGCACACCCCGTATTTCCTGGGGAAAATACGGCGGTTTTTAAGTGCTTTAACAGATAAAAATACCGGGTTACCTTAGCGTGGGTCCCTTCTCATTGTTCCATTCCGGGCAATGAAAAGGCTGACGCTTTAGCTAAGGTGGGTGCTATTGATGACGATATTTATGAAAGACCAATTGCTTATGATGAATTTCATAGTATTTTGCGTCATAGAACACTCAATAGTTGGCAATTATCATGGAATTCAGATGAACTGGGACGGTGGCTACACTCCATTTCTCCTAAGGTATCGACGAAAGCATGGTTCAAGGGGTTGGATGTAGGTCGGGACTTCATTCGCGTGATGTCAAGACGTATGTCCAATCACTACACGTTAAACACGCATCTCTTTCGTATAGGGCTTGTAGACAGTAATCACTGCGTTTGTGGCGATGGCTACTATGACATCGAGCATGTTCTTTGGTCGTGTACCGAATTCTTTGGTGCTAGGTCCAAGCTAAGAGATTCCCTTCGGGCCCGAGGAAGACAACCAAACTTACCCGTTAGAGATATTCTGGGAAGTGGTGATTTCCAGTATATGTCAGAACTATACTTGTTCCTAAAAATGCCAACATTAACGTTTGAAAAAAAATCTTTTGTATATTCACCTGAATACCAAACCCACTATGTACTGATTGACGAGCATACTGGAGATACAGAAAGCTTACACAACGCGGCACTCATAGCGAGACTCTGCCACGACACATACTTTAAACTTAAGCAGTGCAAAAAAATCGAAAAATTGAGTAATTTATTAGATATTAGATATAAGCGGATAGTTATCAATTATTAGAGATAAGTCAGTTTTATTTTTTATGTAAATCACCTCTTTAAAAACAAATGCAACTCCCAACCTTAAAATTCCCAACCAGAAAATGGCAATGCCATACTAACCCCAGTAAATCGGGTGTAACGATCACTCCTTCTAACAAAATTCGCTTCTTTTTTAATTTAAAAGCCAATACATTGTAATCACTGCTCCGTTAAGCTACCGCATATGAGCTAGAAAATAAATAATTTTAAACCTAAACCTGGAAGTTGCACAAACATAGTTCCGGCCATCACAAGTTCCTATCTCACTCCTCCACGAGTCATATGATTACACTAGACTGCCGGTTCAAACATGGACACAACTGGTTGGTGTTGCCCGGGCAATGTTGTCATCCGACAATAGCTGAATGAGTAGATACGATACGATCATTGGCACGTAAACCATATTCCGGCGGTAGAGGATATGCTTCGCCAATTCGAGCGTCTGTTCACCAAGATAGCGTGGCTCAAAACAGCATCTGATCATGTTAGGAGCGGTTGATCAACGTCCTGGTGTAAGAGTGGGACTCTAAACAGCGCAGCTTGAGCAGGTCTACGATAGCTGCCCGCGACGGGTCGAGAGAGTCGTCATTGGGGACATAAATGCTTTCACGCCGTGTTTAATTACAACGGCCATCGATGCGTAAACTTTGCGGCCTCGTGGTATGGTAGTCCGAAGAACCTTCTTCCCCTGCAAAAATCCACAAATTCACCTGGAGATCACCCGACCAACAGACAGAGAATCAAATCGACCACGTTCTAATCGACGGCAGGTTCTTCCCCGACACCATTAACGTTCGCATCTTCCGCAGTGCGAATATAGATTCGGACAACTACCTAATAGATGTGTACATGCGCTCAAAACTATCGACGGTGTATAACACCCGCCGAGGTCGAATGCCACGATCACGTATTGAGCAACTGCGGACGCCGGAGTTGCACAGGAATACGCGCAGCAGTTAGAGGCAGCGTTACCCACGGAAGAGCAGTTTGGCGCAACTACTCTTGAAGATGGCTGAATAGGCATCCGATCCGCTATATGTAGCCCTGTTGTAGCGCTACTAGGTACAAGGGCCCCGAATCCTAGAAATGACTGGTTTGACGGCGAATGCAAACAGTTAGTCGAGAAGAAGAACGCAGCACGGGCGAGAATGCTGCAACACCGTACGAGAGCGAATGTGGAACGATACCGACAGGCACGAAACAGCCAAACCTCAGTCCTCCGACGGAAGAAGCGCCAGCAAGAGGACCGGGATCGCGTAGCAATATAAGAGCTGTACCAAGCTAATGAAACTCGGATGCTATACGAGAAGTTGAACAGCTCCTGTAAAGGCTACGTGCCGCAAGCCAGCAGGAGCTTGGACGGCAACCTTCTTACGGACGAGTGTAAGGTGAGCGAAAGGTGGAAGCAGCACTTCGATGAGCATCTGAACTGCGATGTAGTAATGCAGGATGGTATGGCAACCAATCTTGGTGTACGAGCAGAAGACAACAGGATACCAGCCCCCGATTTCCTGGAGGTGGAGGAGGAGATTGGCCGGCTGAAAATCAATAAAGCTGCTGGAGTTGACCAACTTCTTAGCGAGCTGTTGAAATACGGTGGAAAAATATTGATTAGAGTCGTGCACTGGGTCATTGTCAAGATTTGGGAGGAAGAACGAATACCGGAGGAGTGGATGAAAAGTATTGTGTGTCCCATCTACAAAAAGGCCGACAAGCTGGAATGCTGCAATTACCAGGCAATCACTCTGCTGAATGCCGCCTACAAGGTACTCTCCCAAATACTCTGTCGTCGACTATCATCATTTGCGAAGCAGTTCGTGGGTCACTACCAGGCGGGATTCATAAGTGCCCGCGCCACCACGGATCAAATATTCGCGGTTTTGCAGGTTATGCAGAAATGCCGCGAATACAACGTGCCCACACACCACTTATTCATCGATTTCAAATCGGCATACGACAAAATCGACCGAGACCAGCTATGGCAAATTATGCACGAACGGGTATTACGGATTTCCAGACAAACACACGCGGTTGGTCAAAGCAACGATGGATCGAGTGATGTGTGTAGTATCGGAGGCACTCCAACACGAGCGGCGCGAGTATGTGCCAATAATAGTCGCGGATTAAATTGCTTCAAAAGTAAAGTTCTCACCGTTTTTCTCTACCGTTAACTATCCCATCGTGAATTAAAGTATCGGTATTAATCCCGTGCGTGTTATCTAGTGCATTCGTTATTCGGCTGGACGTTAACTTGTGATCGAAATCTAGCTGCAGTGAACTGTGGATTCGTCAGTTCTATTGTGCGTACCAATTGGCATCAGTAGACTCGCTATATCACTCACACAACCGTTGACTGCGTTGTTTTTCTCCGCTACACACGATGGCAAACGTTGTTCAACGTACTCCGCCTGCCGGTGGCTCTAATAAAAACACTGCATCGACAAACAAGCATAAGCGGACTGACGGCCAGAACTGGCCAGAAATAATTTCGGCGGAAGATGATGTAAATTCGAATTCGATCACGCTAGAAGGTATGTTTCAGACGATGATGCAGCAGTTTGTGGAAACGAGACAACTTATAGACACGGTGAGGAGCGAAATTAGCTATGTAAACAGCAAAGTTGACTCCGTTAAAACGGAACTGCAGAACGACATAAAATCGGTGAAGGATGAATGTGCGTTAAAATTTCAGCACCACGATGTGGCATTGGATTCGCTAAATTCGAGAGTGGACGGTATATCCCGAAAAATTGGAGCTCTGCAAAATCGATACGAGCTCATCATAAGCGGCATTCCCTTTAAAAACGGCGAAAACCTACATTCGTTGCTCACAGAAATCGGAAAACACCTAGCAATCAACAACACGACCACCTTGATGGCGCAAACCAGGCGCATGAAATCCGGCAGCAGTTCAGACAGCGACGGGCTCATCGTTGTCGAATTTGCAATGAAGGCAACACGGGACGAATTCTACAGCGCGTATTTACGAAAACGAGACCTCAAGCTGCGTCATGTTGGGTTTGATTCAGATCGTCGAATATATTTATCAACGAGAACCTCTCCATCGATGCACGAAAACTGAAGTTGGCTGCACTACAACATAAAAAGGCAGGTAAGCTGACATCGGTTTACACCAAGGATGGCATCGTATATGTTTAGCATACAGTTGGCGGACCACCCATTACCATACAAACTGAGGAAGAGCTGGATAACTTTTAAATTTAGATTAGTAACTACTCTCCGTTTATTTTTGAAGTAATGTTTATATGTATTTTTGTTGTATTTTATCATTGAAATTGAAGATTGTTTTATGTCGAAGATAGTTGCTTTCTGCTTCCCCGTAATAATGCAGCCCTCGAGAAATTGTTTCCCCTTTTACACTTGATGCCTCCGTCTCATAACCACACCTCCATGAACATTCCGGCAGCAGTGCTAAATGCGGCTTTATTCCCAGGAAAGCTGAATATCTGCCACGGAAATGCTCAAAGCCTTTGTGCGCGAAATGGTAGTAAGCTTGATGAGATTCGAAACGTCTTATTGGACTCGAAGATTGAAATTGCTTGTTTCACTGAAACATGGCTTAATTCTAATACGAACGATTGCAGTATTGATATATCCGGTTACTCCATTATAAGAAACGATAGAGTGTATAAGCGCGGTGGCGGGATCGCAGTCTACTATCGAAAGCATCTCACTTGCTCTAAGGTTTTTGGTACGATGCTAACTGAGAGTTCCACGGACAAAACTGAGTGTCTTGCGTTAGAGTTTCGAGTGGGTGACATTAAGGTTCTACTAATGGCCATCTACAATCCTCCGGAGAATGATTGCTCATCTTTCTTGGCTGAGAAGTTGGCTAACATTGCAGTACGCTACGAACATGTATTTCTGGTGGGCGACTTCAATACTGACTTACTACGTCCCAATACTAAACGTACACTTTTCGATGCGATGCTCAACTCTTTTTCAATGTCATCCGTTAGTGAAGAACCAACATTTTTCCACGATGGAGGGTGCTCACAGTTAGATCTGTTCCTAACCAACAGTAATGAGAAAGTGTTACGGTTTGGGCAGGTCGGTTTTCCAGCGTTATCACAGCATGACTTGATATTTGTATCAGTGGATTTTGACATCATTCGACCTACCAACCTGCATACTTACCGAGACTATGTAAATTTTGACCCACACGTCTTGGAAGATGCTATTCTGTCTATCCCCTGCCACCAGTTTTATGCCATGGAGGACCCTAATGATTCCATAGAATTTTTCAATGCACACCTTAAAAGAGTGCATGATTCTTGCATCCCTCTTCGTTTCAGTAACAGTCACCGTCGGTACAATCCATGGTTCACCGAAAACGTCCATCAATCCCTGCTCGAACGTGACCTAGCGTACAAGGACTGGTTGCAAGCTCCACCAGATTTGAAAAACAATAAGCGTCAACGGTACAAGGTGCTGAGAAATCGCGCCAACACGAAAGTCAACCAAGCCAAACAGCAATATCTAAACCGTTTCTTGGATATCAAAATCCCATCAAAAATCCTATGGCGACGCGTTGAAAGTCTTGGTGTTGGAAAAAACAAGCAGTCTCGGCCTTGCGAGTTTGATCCAGATGATGTAAATCTTACTTTCTCAGAAAACTTCACGAACAGTTCCCGACAAGCAGCAACCATTTTGGGACCAGCATCGCCGTATAACTTTTGCTTCCAACGTGTGCGCTACTGGGAAATTGTAAACGCCATCTACGATATCAAATCAAATGCTGTTGGGATGGATGGTTTGCCCATTAGCTTTGTTAAGATCGTCCTACCGTTAGTTGTGCAACACATTACGCATCTTTTCAACATGTTCATCGAGACTTCAACTTTCCCTGAGTCCTGGAAGCACGCGAAAGTATTGCCATTAAAGAAAAAGGCCCATTTAAACAGCATAAACAATCTGCGCCCTATCAGCATACTCTGCGCGTTGTCGAAAGCTTTCGAAAAAATTCTTAAAAAACAGATAACTTCCTACATTGAAGCCAATGGCTTGTTGACCGACTGCCAAGCTGGATTTCGTAAAGGACAAAGCATCAAAACCGCAGTTCTCCGGGTGTCCGATGATTTAGGTGCCATTATCGACAAAAAAGGTGCTGGTATACTACTACTGCTCGACTTTTCGAAGGCGTTTGATACTATTCCACATGGCACATTATTGAACAAACTGCATATGCAGTTCAACTTCTCCACTACCGCCGTAAGCCTGATGGAATCGTACTTGCATGGACGAAAGCAGACAGTTTTTTGCGGTGATCGTTTCTCTAGCTGTGTTGATGTGCCATCTGGCGTTCCTCAAGGCTCCGTTCTTGGCCCTCTTCTTTTTTGCTGTCATATCAACGATCTACCTACGGTGCTGAAGTACTGCTCTATACAAATTTACGCTGATGACGTACAACTCTACATCGGGCGACCCGGCCCTTGTGTGCGCGAGTTAGTCAGGATGATAAATGCAGATCTCGAAAGAGTTTCAGCTTGGTCTCGACGAAATGAACTACATGTGAATCCAGTAAAGAGTAAAGCACTGTTAATCACAAGCCGACATCGCAGATCCTCTGTTTTGCCAACATCTGAAGCGACAATGAATGGAGAAACCATCAAATGATCTAACAGTGCCAGCAACTTAGGATTTATTTTCCAGAGTGACCTGCAGTGGGAAGAACTGATTGCTCAACAATGTGGAAAAATATATGCAAGTCTTAGAACGCTGTACTGCTGTACCTCCTCGGCGCCAACAGCCACCAAACTAACTCTATTCAAGGCTTTGATCTTACCGCATTTCTTGTTTGGTGATGTCCTCCATGTTCGGCCTAGCGCAAGCTCCTTTGACCGGTTACGTGTGGCATTAAACTGTTGTGTTAGGTACGTCTACGGTTTGAGTCGCTACGATCACGTGAGTCACCTGCAAAAAAACCTCGTTGGATGTCCCTTGGAGAATTTCTATGCGCATCGATCATGTGTTTTCCTGTGGAATCTTTTGCGAACGGAATCTCCTGTTATACTGTTCCGTAAGCTTATCCACAGCCGTGGACGTCGGTTGCAAAACCTAGTGATCCCAACCAACAACACGGCTTGTTACGCCAGTTCGATGTTCGTTCGAGGTGTGGTAAACTGGAATTCGTTGCCTACCGCTGTGAAGCGTTCTTCGTCGGAAGCAAATTTCAAGAGTGGCTGCATCAACTTTTGGAAGCGTGTAATCTAAAGTTTTACATATTATTAGATTGAGTAGGCTAGGATCAAGTTAAGAATAAGTTTTTTATGATTAGTTCATACGCATGGTGAAAACGGAGGTAGCAAATTTCTAAAAGATGTATAATCTTACGCTACTGGACAATAAACAAACAAACAAACAAACTCTCGAGCCCGAAGAGGTTTGAAGCAAGATGATGGTCTGTCGTGCCTACTGTTTAACATTGCTTTGGAAGGTGTCATTAGAAGTGCGGGGAATAACACGAGTGGCACTGTATTACAAAAGTCAGTTCAGCTGTTTAGCTTCGCCGAGGATATCGACATTGTGACTCGTACCTTTGTGAAGATGGCGGATAAGTACGTCTCACTAAGTCGAAGACGAAGTATATGAAAGGAAGGGGTTCACGTGAAGACAGGGCTAACCTCCAACCTCTAGTTCAGTTGTTTGAAACCAAACGAGTTGTCTGGATCTAAGAATATTTGCAATCATCAATACCTCTTTTTACAAAGGCTCTTCTCAAAAATAGGTCGTGTGTCGAGAGTAGTGTTTGCAGTATTCCCGAGAATTGATTTCCCGGGAAACGGGAATAAAAAATCTCACTTCCCGGGAATGAAAAATGTGCGGCGTTTTTGGGCAAAATATTCCTAAATATATATCGTCGGTTTCGTGCCACTTGCAACTCAAAATATTGCATTTTTGAATTCTTGATGACAAACGATGCCAAATACCGTAAATTTTCCTCCCACGAAACCCCGTTTCAAAACTCACACTAATTCAACAGTTGTGGGTAGGCACTTCTTGTAACACAAATCTTGTACAACGTGCTCATAAAATGTGCATAATAGACCCAAAAACGTTGAATGAGAATTGGAAATATTGAACTTTGAAATTTTTTTTTGAAAATTAAATATTAAATTTTCGACGCTAACTATCAATCGCGTTTTTCTCGAAACTATGTTGCAGAATTTTCCAAGGAACTCGAGAATCCCGGGAATCAATATTTCTGTTCCCGGGATCCGGAAAGCCCGGGAAAAGGTATTTCCCGGTAATGCAAACCCTAGCCGAGAGAAAAGTTAGCACAAATAAAAAATGGTCGATATATTGGTTGCCAAATTTGGCATAGAAAACGACAATACAGGTACGTCAGTACGGTATATCGTATCCTGGGTTCCCTGAACGTAGAGCGGAAGGTCGGAAGTGGTCGTCCGGTGACGATAATGACGAAGCAGAGGAAGACATCGTTAAAGAAGCTGTTTGACAACAAGGGCGCAACCAGCCTGCGTGACGCCGGTCGGAAATATGGCTGCTCCCACGTATTGATCCATCGGACCCTCAAGATGGAATGAATCGTCTGCAGGAAGAAGATGAGGTCGCCGGAGTACACGGAGGAGCAGATTGAGACGGTTAAAACACATTGTCGGTGGATGACCAAAAAATACCGCGGGACGTCTTTCGTTCTGGACGACGAAAGCTATTTTCCGCTGTCCAAACCGCATATTTCAGGAAATGATAATTACTACTCCAGCGACAAGTCATCCACACCGCCTGAAGTGAAATACAAGTTCAAGCACAAGTTTGAAAAAAAGGTTATGTTGTACATCGCCATTTCCGACCGGGGCATTTCAAAGCCTCGGTTTAAGCCGAGCGGTCTGGCAATCAACCAACAAATCTATCAAGAAGAGTGCCTCGATAAAATCCTGCTGCCGTTCCTAAACGAGCATCACGCGGATGGGAAGTACGTCTTCTGGCCAGACAAGGCGTCTTCCCATTACGCCAAGAAGACGCTGGCGTATCTTGAGGAGAAAAAGATACCGTTCGTGCCGAAAGATCGTAACCCAACAAACTTGCCCCAGTGCCGCCCAATAGAGGATTTCTTTGGCTCACTCAGTGCACTAGTATATAAAAACAATTGAAGGGCCAAGGATACGAAGCAACTGACTACAAGAATCCGGAATTGTATCCGGAAAATGGACGTAAGTGCCGTACAACGTTCTTGTGAGAGCATCGCAACAAAGTTGCGTCGAACAGCAGACCACGGCCCTTACTCAAACATTCACTGATATTTTTTTGGAGAAATTACATTATGTTATTAATAAAAAATACTGAAATAGATGAAATAACAGGAGGGTTGTGTGCAAAGCCACGACCGCAGGCTGAAGTAGAATACTTTTACAAGAAAGATAACCCGGCTGCTTGCGTGCCAGTCTTTTTTTCTAGTAAATAAACTTTGACTAATCAGATCAATAGAATTTTGCGCTTCAACAAGGATTGACCATTTTCAATAATATAGTAAGTTGCTTGTCATGGTTGGGGCTTGACAATTTTTAAATTTTGAGATGAAATTTTTGAAGTAGAATTCTTCTCTCAGGAAGTTCGGCTACATAGGGATGTGAAATGAAAATCTAAAACCGAAAAAAGTGAAAAATATGTCCAATTTCAAATGCTAATAAATCGGTTAGTATTCGATGGATTTCCTTCGTTCTTGCAGCAATAGATTGTAAAATCTTCTAAGATTCTTCCCAAAATAAGATAATTGTAATTTTATTATTCACACTATTGTACTATTGAAAATAGTCAAGCCTTGTCAAAACGAAAAATTCGACCTCTGATTGGTCGTTATATGCTTGCTTACCAAGCACGGTCGACAAAATCATATACCTTGCAATTCAAAACATGCTATTTGGCCTATATAAGAGCCTGTTCCAGCCGGAGCCGCTCATAATAGTTCTAGACAGCGACAACAACACTCGTCCTTCCTTAGCAGCAGCAATAGCCCTGTGGTTGGTCACCACGTCTCAGGAGCAGCGCGGTTTTTCTCAGCGTGTGTCGCCAGACAGCCATTATTCCTCCCGTGTTCGGGCAGCATGAAGATTGCCATCAGGAAATCCAATTTTGGAAATCAAAATGCCTTTTTGAAGGCAAATAAACAAGTCATTGAAGGTTAATAATTTTTGTCAACGCAAGCAAGTATTCTGTGTTGCATCCTAGCAATTCAAATTTGTCGCACCCGTCTAATTTACTGAATGTGAAATAGCTTCCACAGTGCATGTTGTCCGTGTATCTTAATTCCCCCAATGTTAGGGCAGCTCAAAGGTTGTAATTAGCAACCGATTTTGAACCGCAACATGCTTTTTTCAAGGCAAACAAAGAAAAAATGAAGGTTAATAATTTTCTGGCATCAACACAAGCAGACATTCTGTGCGGGATGCAATCAAATTCTGTTGTAGTTGTCTAATTTTCACTTTATTTAGTAAACCCCTCACTGTAGGGGCAGCGCAAAGGCTGCGATCAGCATAACCGACATTGAATAATTAACTGCCCTGTTAGTACGCATTCACAAAAGCAGTTAGTTCGACTATGCAGACTATGCGACTATAAACAGAATTTTGTCGTCTCCCAGCTGCCAAGTTGCAACATGATGCAACACGCAACAGCGAGCAAACGAAATCGCTTGATGTTACAAACCGCAATAAGATACGGGTTAAAACCGTTGCGTGTGTGAGAGCACCATCGGTGTTTATTCGCTGGATACACTATCTACTTAACGCAATAATCTGCTTACATGCGACATGGGGACGGGAACATTTTCTTCAACCAAGCTGCACAACATGACACAAAACATGTTATTTTGTTGCTTCAATGAGAGTGCTATCGGTCCGGCTCGACAAGAAATCATTTTTGTGCATCCGTGCTACGAAACTGAGGAAAAACTTTAGAAACTGAAAAAAGAGGTGGAGCTAATCAAATGATCGCTCTGAACCAGAATGAAGTCACACATATTTTTCAAGTTATATCATTCCACCACGTACGTAAAATAATTCATTCCTATTTTCATCCCTATATAAGAGCCTGTTTTAGTCGAAGCCGCTCATAGTAGTTCTGAACAGCGACGACAGCAGTCCTCCCTTGGCAGCAGCGGGAGCGAGCAGTGGGTACCATCGATAGCGGATAGCGGCCACAACTGTGGCATGGCTGCGAATAAGCGTAGCAGTTTCAGCGGATCTCACCATCGATAGCAGCAGGGCCAGCAGATGCAGGTACAGCGGATACCAATGGCGGCCACAACTGTGGCATGGCTACGGATAGCGTTGCAGTTGCTCAGCAGTTGGGCCAGCGTATAGCGGCCACAACTATGGCATGGCTATGCATAGCGTAGCTGTTGCAGCGGGTATATCAGCATCGATAGTAGCAGGGTCAGCTAATGCAACGACACTCCCTTCACTAAAATGCTGTTTCAGTGTGATAGCGGGAAGCATCAGCAGCAGGCTTGCATGAAGTGAATACATCAGCCAGCAACTTCCTCTAAGGCCTCTGCCATAGTAGACGCGAAAAGCGGCGCGAACCGATTCGCTCGGCCGTAGGTTGATGTACAGCTCTACTGATGGCTGTACATTAACCTACAGCTGAGCGAATCGGTTCGCGTCGCTTTTCGCGTCTATTATGGCAGAGGCCTAATGGAAAAGTTGTATCAGTTTGTTCAGAAGAATATTATTGTCGGTAATATTACAGAGATGCGATTGCGTAAATCCGATTTTGAATTGAACAATTATTCTTTTGAGAACAAATAACACACTTATTTGAAGAGTTAATAGCTTTTGGTACCAATAGCAGTATAGTGACAGCCTCAGCGGTAGATGCAGATGCAGCCGGTACTTCCCTGAGGCCGATGTAAAGGTAAATGGGAGCAGCACGGCGAAACAGTTCGGGTTATGCTGAGACGCGCGTCATTTTTCGTTGTTGATGTTCCCCACATGAAACGACGTGCTTTCGTATGATAGCGGTGATATCAGCGGTAGATGCATTTGCCAACACTTCCTCCAGTAAAGCCGTGTCTAGTTTTCAATGTGAAAACACCTTTGTCATTGTGTTGACCGTGCGCCTTAGTCCTCACTGTCAAGGTAACACAGAGATGTAAGATAAACACTACATCCTATGATAAATTGAACAATTGTTCTTATAAGGACAACAAATGAATTAATGAAGATTTATTTTGAATTAGAATACTTCTCTCAGGAAGTTCGGCAACATAGGGATGTAAAATGTAAATCTAAAACTGAAAAAAGTGAGAAAAATTTCAAATGCTAATAAATCGGTTAGTTTTCGATGGATTTCCTTCGTTTTTGCAGCAATCGATTAGAAAATCTTCTAAGATTCCTACCAAATCCATGAAATTGCAATTTCATCATTCAAACTATTGTACTATTGAAAACTCTTAAGCCTTGTCAAAACACAAAATTCGACCTCTGATTGGTCGTTATACCGCGCTTTCCCAAGCACGGTCGGCAGAGTTATGGACCTAGTAAATTGGGAATGCATCATTTGGCCTATATAAGAGCTTAATCAGATAATAAACAAACATTTCAACGGATATTAAATTGAACAACTGAAATTTGAAGAACACAAATGATTATTTGAAGAGTTAATATTTTCTCGTTTTGCGCTATAATCCAAAGTTAATTATCTTCATCTACATGCATACTCTGACTATTATTACGTGTTTGCGTCGCTTATTGTTTGGCTACGGTCATGCAGAACGCAAATAACGGCGCGATGCGATTCGGCAAGACGAAATCTGTTGAAATGTATAGCTCTACTTCGCCTTAAAAAGAGCTGTACATTTCACCACGGTAAGGCGAATCGCATCGCGCCGGCATTCGCGTTCTGCATAACCGTAGCCTTTGTTCCGTTCCCGTTTAATGATGTCGTATTAAATGTGCATATTACAATTCGGCAGCACTTCAACTTCTCATTTGCACAAAATTTAAAAATATCCAATGAACTTCATTCAAAATATCAGACAAAAAGAAATTACAATACTGCCAATGAACGGTCAACGTTTATTTACTAGAAAAAATGACTGACACGCAAGCAGCCAGGTTATCTTTCTTGTAAAAGTATTCTACTTCAACCTTGCGGTCGTGGCTTTGCATACAACCTTCTTGTGATTTTTTCGGATGTCGTGCTCATGACTGAAGAAAAGATAATTCAGTACATTCTGAGACACGGAGATTAAGTAAAATTTATAACTTTTACAAATTAAAAAACTTAAATTAATCCACCTAGCGGTCAGACCCAGCCTTTCTCATTCAAACCTTTATTTGTAAAAATAGATTTACAAGAACGCTACAATCCAATAAATGTATTTACACTCTTTAGGTTCTAAAATATTGAATATATGATAGTTTGAGACCCCTCACTCTTCTGGAAGGGTGGGGTCCCATACAAATAAAACCTGAATTTCTGCGCAAATCAAGAACAAACCAAGCAAATGAAACCGAATTCGGCATATGGATATTTTAAGGGGCAACAAATATGTCTAAAATAGTTGGGCGCCCCTCCCTTTTCTGGAAGGGAGGGATTCCATACAAATGAAACACAAACTTCTGCACATCTCGAGAACTAATCAACTAAATGGAACCAAATTTGGCAGGTAAATGTTTTTAGTGGTAAAAAATATGTCCATAATGTATCGACACCCCTCCTTCTTTTTGTGTTTCTGCCTGTCTATGCTCCATTCTATAACCCGATTGCCATACAAATGAAACACATATTTTTTGCACATCTCGAGAACTAACCGAGTAAATGGAACCAAATTTAGCATGTGAATGTTTTTAGGGGTAACAAATATGTCCATAATGGTGCGACTCCCCTCCCTTTTCTGGAATAGAAGGGTTCCATACAAATGAAACACAAATTTCTGCACATCTCGCGAGCTGATCAACTAAATGGAACCATATTTGGCAGGTGAATGTTTTTAGTGGTAACAAATATGTTCCATAATCGACCTCAAGCAACATTTTGAATTCTAAGATGGCGACTTCGGGTTTCTGAAAAACAGCTGAAAATGACCAAATACCACCCAATATGAGTGTTTCTTTAACCAGTATGACGTTCAAAATCCAGAAATTGTCTCCAAATGCCATTATGAAATCCAGAATGGTGACTTCCGGTTTCGGAAAAACAGCGGCGAACGACCAAATACCACCCAATATGGGTATCTCCGGAATCGTAATGATGCACTGGAGCCACAAATCGACTTCAGACAACATTTTGAATTGTAAGATGGCAACTTCCGGTTTCTGGAAAATAGCCTGAAACGAACGATTCCCATTAAATATGAGTATCTCCCGAACCAAAAAGATGCACAGAAGCTAAAAATTGATCACAGACACAATCTTGAATTTTAAGATGGTGACTTCCGGTGTCTAGCATACAGCCGGAAATGACCAAGTAGCATTCATTATGAATGTTTTCGGAACCAGAATTACGCCCAGATGACAGAAATTGATTTCACAGGCAAAGTCCACAATGACGACTTTCGGTTTCTGAAAAACAGCCCAAAGTGACCAAATACCACCCAATATGAGTATCTCCAGAGCTAGAATGTTGCAAGAAGCTAAAAATTGACCTCATACACCATTATGAATTGTAGGATGGCAACTTATGGTTTCTGAAAAACAACCAAAAATTGCCGATTTCCGTCTAACATAAGTATCTCCGGATCTAGAATGCTACACAGCAGCTGAAATCGACTACAGACCCCATTTTGGATTCTAAGTTGGCGGTTCCTGGGAAACAGCCGAAAATGATCGAATAACACCCAATATGGGTATTTTTTCAACCAGAATGACCCTCATAGGCCAGAAATTATCTTAAATACCATTTTGAAATCCAAGATGGCGACTTCCGGTTTGTGAAAAACAGCCCAAAATAACCGAATACTATCCAATATGAGTATCTCTGGAAGTAGAATGATGCAATGAGCTAACAATTGACCTCAGGCACCATTTTGAATTGCTAAATGGCAACTTCTAGGAAACAGTCGAAAATGACCGAATAATACTCAATATGGATATTTCCGTAATCGAGATGATGAGCATGAGCATGAGCATGATTGACCGCCCGCGGTTGCTACTCCGTTATTGCCAGATCAGCTGTAATTACACAGAGAACCAACGGATGATGCTTGGGACTGACATTCATCCTCAATGTGTAACAACTGATGACCTTAATCTTTATATCAGACAATACCAGCGCCGGCCGCATCCGAATGCAGGTCAAAGGAGGAGTTTGTATAGGAATATGTTGACGTGATACTCGCTTTATTGGAAGCCGAGAACACCTCTGCACTTCCACGAGAAATCACTGGGATGTTGGAAAAAAGGGGTAGGGTTCGCAGCAGGGTTCGTTTTGGTAAACGATGCGCTGAATTCGAGCACCGGTTCATAATAACAAGTATCGTGCGAACGAGTTCATATTGTCTTTCACGGAAATCATAGCGCGATCCGAACTCATTCTATTTGATAATGTAACACTGCAAAAAAAAGCTAACGCGAGGATACTGGACCTATGGCTCGATTTATACATATTGAAATATTCAGACACTTGATCATATCCTATGGCCGATTCGTCGTGCATTTGCAGACATTAAACACATCGCAACGAATCAATGAATTCGGAACGTATGATAAAACCACAGACAAACAGACGTCCACTCCATACAAAATTCTAAAAAAAATTGAGGTTCCGACTAACTTTGCGACACCTACTGGACATATTCCGCAAAAGATGAGCTTTCAGCCTTTCTGCTGTTTTGGCAGCGCGGCGCGCGACAACTGTCAACTGAGTTCAAAGGGAAAAACTACATCAGTACCATCACCGCTGCGGCGGGATTATTCCGCAGCACTGAAGCTCATTTAAATTGACCGTTATTTCGATCCACGAAAATAATTATCGTGGTACGTCTCTTTGTCTGTGATCAAACTATTCAAACAAATTTAATTTTTTCATACCTAACAAAAAAATGTATTGAATATAATTTTAAATATACTCAACAGTAGAAGCATATATTAAATTTCTCTCATAATGTGAATGTAGCTCTGGAAATCATTATATTTGTTAAAAAAAAGAAATGGTATATGAAAATAAAAAAATCTGAAAAAATATTCCCGGAAATTTTACGTAGAATGTTTGCAATGACTATCCTTAGATCTCTTTTTTTGTAAATTAGAATTAGATAATAATTCGATTCTTTTATAAAGATCAGAGAGAAGAATATTTTGCTCCTCAAAAACTTCTGATTTTTCTTATGTGCATTTCTCTTTAATTTATTTATATTTATATGTTCAGGAAAACTGCAGGTCCGTCATTCCGATATTTTTGGTGCTCGACAAATAAAAAGACCACACGGTTAAAGACAGTGGGGGGACGGTGGGGTTAACCAAAATATCACGAAAGACCACGAGAGGTAGCAGGGCTATGATAATTGATAAAAAATAAAATCACGATGTTTAGGAACGGCCCCTTAATGGTTGCTTTCCCTAGCACAGTCGACAGAATATTATAATGAGTTAATCGGGAATGCTCGCTTTAGGCTAAATGCATAATTCATTTCGAGACCATACCGGTACCATACGGACGTCAGGTATTAACCGCACGTTTCATTGTACGAAAATTACACATTGTATCATGTTGCTGCTTGGAAAATGTACCATCTAATTCTCGTGCAGGATGGCAGCAGATAGCAGAAATACAGTCTCGTAACAGTATTAACGCTGTTGCATGTTGCGGTTTCGGCTGGGGGAAAACAACATTCCAGTACTGTTGCCGGTAGAGGTACAAGACTTCGGGCCAGAGAGCTTATCTTTAGACATATTAGTTACCATAATTTCAAGCGCATTGCAATTGTCCTTTAAAATGCTCTTGTTGCATGTAAGATTACTGAAACCCCATTCAACATACAAAAGTTGGATGGTGCGAAACCAGTACAAAATTGTGCGTTTTTAGCGCAACTGTTGATGTAGCTTGGAACCAGTGATTGCGAGTTGGGCATAACGCAAATCATGCTCTAGCGTTTTTTCAATGTATTTGGCAGCTCCAAACTACTACACTTGAAAAGTTTCCACTGGTGTTAGTATCGTCACATTGATTTGTACTGGTATTGATAATGTTTTTAAAGGGTTGCTCCAGTTAAAACAGTGCAGCCAGCAATCAATACTGATAATCTGGGTACTGACTAGATTAATGAAAATATTAACTGGTCGGTTCACTTTCATGAATCCGGTCATTTAGAAACATCATTGAATCATTAACAATTAAATAGACATTGAGTTTGTTTAAAACATTTTGCATTTAACTATGACTCTGGTTTTATTCATATGCATATGATTCCACGTTACTGGCACCAGCATCACTAAGTTGTGTGGGGGAACATGAATCCCTGAAGGTTGTTTTGGCTGCGGAGTATTATTAGGGATGAGCAAGTCGTTCATATGAACCGGCGCACGAAAATGAAGCACGATTTTTCGAGCGCTCCAAAATGATCGTTCATTCGAAACTGAAGTTTGCCGGATCATCACGATTCTCGTGTACAGTCCCTCTACAATAATGGGTTAGTCAACGTGTTCTCTGAATGTTCAAACAATGTAATATGAAATCGTTTATCAACTATCAATGTTTTAATATCCATCTCTGTGTTATGATGTGTACTTTCGATCAAAAATTCACTGTAGCTGATGTGCGTTAATCGGTTGAGAAGAAAAATATCACTTACATACCAAAAGGTACAAATATAGGTCACTTTTGGCATTCGAAATCATTCAGTCTATAAAATCGTAAAAACCATCACAACAGTTATTTTGTTGCTGTAAAAGATTGATTTTTTTTATAAAGGGGGGAGTTTGTTATGATTTATATATGTACTAAAATATCTATTCAGAATAAATATTGTGTGTTCTGTTACAAATGGTGACATTTCAACACTATTATGTATATATATATATATATATATATATATATATATATATATATATATATATATATATATATATATATATATATATATATATATATATATATATATATATATATATATATATATATTTAGTTATTTTGTTGCTGTAAATATATATATATATATATATATTTACAGCTGTTATATATATATATATATATATATATATATATATATATATATATATATATATATATATATATATATATATATATATATATATATATATATATATTTAGTTATTTTGTTGCTGTAAAAGATTGATTTTTTTTATAAAGGGGGGAGTTTGTTATGATTTATATATGTACTAAAATATCTATTCAGAATAAATATTGTGTGTTCTGTTACAAATGGTGACATTTCAACACTATTATGTATATATATATATATATATATATATATATATATATATATATATATATATATATATATATATATATATATATATATATATATATATATATATATATATATATATATATATATATATATATATATATATATATATATATATATATATATATATATATATATATTTGTACGCTTTTTTATATTATTGAATGTTATTAGCTTTCGCAGTTAAGTTAATGTAATTGTAGGAAAATTATTAAACCTACTTGTCAAGGAGAAAAAAAAAGAATAAAACGAAACTTAAAATAAACCTAAAACTATCTTACTGACTAGTGAGCTAGTCGTTGCAATTGAGGATTGCAACGATTTTTGTCGGAATTTGTTGATAATTTGGCTTGACATATTTTCTAATGTTCCTACATTAGTGAGCCTATGTAGCTCGTTCGTGCTAAACCAGAGAGGACGCTTCAAAATCTTTTCAAAAGTTTATTCTGAATCCTTTGAAGTGTCTTCTTCCTGGTTGCACAACAAGTTGTCCAGATGGGAACTGCATATAAAATTGCTGGCCTAAAAATTTGTTTGTAAATTAACAGTTTGTTCTTGAGACAAAGTCTAGAATCCCTGTTGACAAGAGGATATAAACATTTGATATACTTATTGCACTTTGACTGGATATTTTCAATGTGCTCCTTGAAAGTAAGATTCTTATCATAAATTAGCCCTGAGTATTTAACTTGGTTAGACCAATTTAAGACCACACCGTTCATCTTAATAACGTGGTTATGGGTGGGTTTGAGAAATGAAACTCTTGGCTTATGAGGAAAAATAATTAACTGAGTTTTAGAAGCATTAGGGGAAATCTTCCATTTTTGTAAGTATGAAGAAAATATATCTAAACTTTTTTGAAGCCGACTGCATATAACACGAAGGCTTTTTCCTTTTGCGAAAATGCTTGTATCGTCACAAAACAGAGATTTCTCGCAACCTAGTGGTAAATCAGGAAGATCAGAAGTAAAAATCTTATATAAAATTGGGCCCAAGATACTCCCCTGAGGCACACCAGCTCTAACAGGCAATCTATTAGATTTACCATTCAGATAGTTAACCTGGAGAGTGCGGTCAGTTAAATAACTTTGTATCATTTTTGTGAGGTAAAGCGGAAAACTGAAATTTGTCATTTTAGCTATTAAACCTTTATGCCAAACACTGTCGAATGCCTTTTCTATATCTAGAAGAGCAGCTCCAGTCGAATAGCCTTCAGATTTAATAGTTCGAATCATATTTGTAACTCTAAGTAACTGATGAGTAGTGGAATGCCCATGGCGAAAACCAAACTGCTCATTTGCAAAAATTGAGTTCTCATTAATATGTGTTTTCATTCTATTAAGAATTATTCTTTCAAAAAGTTTGCTAATAGAGGAAAGTAAACTAATTGGTCGATAACTGGATGACTCAGCTGGATTCTTTTCGGGTTTTTAAATTGGAGTGACTTTGGCATTTTTCCATTTCGTAGGAAAATGTGCTAGTGCAAAGCATCTGTTAAAAATTTTTACAAAGAAATTTAAAGACTTTTCGGGAAGTCTTTTGAGGAGGATATAGAAAATCCCATCACCTCCTGGTGCTTTCATGTTTTTGAATTTTTTGAGAATAGTTCGCACCTCATTCAAGTTTTTTTCCAATACCTCTTCGGAAAGAAATTCTTGAGTGGTGATCTGATCATACTTTTGGTTTACTTCATTTTCAATAGGACTTACTACGTTCAAATTGGAGTTATGAACACTGTCAAACTGCTGAGCAAGTTTTTAAGATTTTTGTTCATTAGTTAGAAAAATGCAATCACCATCTTTAAGGACTGGAATGGGCTTCGAAGGTTTCTTAAGAACCTTCGAAAGCTTTCAGAAAGGTTTTGAATAAGGTTTTAGTTGTTCAACTTCTTTCATGAAATTCTCATTTCGCAAGAGAGTGAATCTATGTTTAATTTCTCTTTGTAATTCTTGAAAAATAATATTCAAAGCAGGATCACGAGATCTTTGGTATTGACGTCTCCGTATGTTCTTCAAACGTATAAGAAGTTTAAGTTCACTGTCAATAATTGGTGCATTAAATTTCACTCGAGCCTTAGGAACTGATAAATTCCGGGCACTGAGTATTAAGCTGCTTAAATTTTCTATTGCTCTGTAAAAGATTGATAATAAGGTCTTTTACTCAGTCTTGATGCATTATCATGCAAAAGTGATCGAAATTGCCGAAATATGAACTGACACACAATTGTGCACCGCAAAATGTAACATTATTACAATTATGGGTCACTTCTCTTAATGCACCGGGTAAAATTATTATTTTTTATGACATTTGCAAATTTAAATCATTTTAATCTTATAAATAAGGTCACAACTGAGTTGGAAAAAGCACCATGGCTAATGAACGTTGCTCAGTTTCGTGAGAATAGACGTATTTTAGTAAAAGTGATCCATAATTGTAGCTGACCCATGCATGTGGAGGGACTGTATATGATATATATTCTGATTTCAATCTATGTTAATGTATTCGCAGTACAACTGTTGCGTTATACATTTCACATATTTATTGTGCGAATTGGGAAGACACACTGATTATACAAGACTTGAACTTTTGTGTGAAGGGTAAAAGACTAACTTGCACTTGTGTCGTAAAGACATTTAAGACCATTGAAAATTGTTTGAATGAAACATACGTTCCAAAAGTCACTTTCGCAGTGAAATATGTTCATCATTCGAAGCATTTTATGTACGCTATCAGCAACTCACAGTTTTTGCAAACTGTTTTTTTTTCGCGTTCCTACAAAACTAGCTAAATTAGCACAATTCCGAATATTACACGTCAAGTAAAATATTTTCTCAGTTAAATTTCAGTTGCTTCCGACGTAAACCACGGTTTTGTTTGAAAATAAAGTGCAATATCATTCAAATTTCTGACGTAAACCACGATTTTGTATGAAAATTATGTGCACAATTATTAAAATTTGCGTGGAATATTATGGAATTTTCTACCATAAGCGATGGAAGCAATTCTTTACATGCGATTCGACATTAAGTTTTCTTACTGTGTAGTGTGTAGCTCAAAAATTAGCGAAATCGCTAAACCGTTTACTGAATATTAACGCCGCTAATTAGCGACTGCGATTTAGCGGAATGGTGCCCACCACTGAAAAATGGCAAACCAAAATCAACGCTTCTCTTGCAAAGTTACCAATCAAAGCAGCAAAGCCTTGTGCATTCCGATTCGGAACTTGACCTTCCGTTTTCTTATACACCGACTCCGCAGTCAACTGTTTAGTGTAAAGGACAATTGCGAGGCTAGCGCTACAATCCTACTGACACTAACAGTCTCTTCCGAGCCGAGACTCGAACCTACGACGACTGGTTTGTTAGGCCAGCATCGTACCTCGAGACTATCTGGGAGGTTCTGGGAGAGGAAAGTTACCAATCAATTAATATAAAAAAGGGTTGAAAGAAAATTATTACTCTAAATCATCGCTGAACACCATTAAATTGATTAGCTCCAATCAAGTATATTCTCAAACCTATTGCGAAAAATATATTTATATTAGACTGCTTAACCTTGTGGTCTTGTCTTCATTTCCTAATTATTATATTATTTGTAAATATAGAAAACAAATATCCTTGTTCAGATTTTATGTTCATCTCACTAAATTGCTTTGCTTACATTAGAGAAAAAAATGAAGCCTTGGTGCTACATTCCGCTAATGGACCTTCTGTTTACTATTAACAGATTTGTTTGTTGGTTTTGTGTATCATTGGGGAATCCAAAGAGTTAAAATATATGTTGCTACATTGAACAACGAACCAGAATAAAACGAAAATTCGTCAGTTAAGGTTTTAAAGCTAACATTCATTCACGTACAGTTGAAACCTTTACAGCCATAGTGGTATAATATGCATGTATCTCACTACAAGTATATCTTGCGTAACATCAACTGATCTTCTACTTTTAAGCAACCCGACTATAACGGCGCTGCAACATCAAATAGTGGGAGTGGAAGTGGTGCCCTTTTTGTAACAACAGATGAAATGATTTTTCAATTATTAATTTATCATATTTTGTTATGAGTTTAAAATAATATTCTGCACCAAAACCGCAAATTCTATGGCAAATGGCCACCATGGAATCTAAATTCAACATTTGAAACTATTGTTACAAACGAACTGGTTCTTTCCCGAATTATCGGTCATATTTGTTGTCCTGTTTCAATTCGAAATAAATCAAATCGTTTCACTATTATTTCTTACTCAGGAATGTCTGCGCCAGCGTCGGTGATCTTTTTTTTCTTATCATCACGTACTGGACGACTTGTATATGTAAGGTTTACTGGAATATGCTGCTTATATGCTGCCAAGTTTAAAGGTAGGTGGATGAACCAGTCTGCCCACGTTGCTCAGTTTACCTAAGTGCCTAACGACGGTCATGTTGCAGCGACAAGAACAGGATGCTCTCACCTTTAAAAACAAGTGATTGCACGTCGTGGCATCTCACATTTATACATATATATATATATATATATATATATATATATATATATATATATATATATATATATATATATATATATATATATATATATATATATATATATATATATATATATATATATATATATATATATATATATATATATATATATATATATATATATATATATATATATATATATATATATATATATATATATATATATAATACCGTGGAATGGGGTGAAATTGATCACCTGAAAATTCGTGACAAAAAATACTAATCAAAATATATTGCTCTTACAACACTACGCAATGTCAACGTGTCCTTAAACGCAACTAATGCATGATTCACATACCTGTCAAAGTTAACCCTTGCATGCCCGGTGCAATTTTTCATATTTTTGAAAAATTCTTCTAACTCAGTCAAAACTCAATCAAATTTGATCAAACCAGTTTCCAAATAACAAAAAAAAGTATTGAATTTACTTAAAGTAATCTTAGTTGAGGGTTAATTACGTTTAGTAAAGTTAGTAGAGTTTTATAAAAGCTCAAAAAATGTAGTACAGTCATACCTCGATATAAGGCAACTTTATTTTTATTTTCGTCACCTATCAGTATTTTTTAAACCTTTCTTATGCCCATTTAGAAATACTTTCAGAAGCGAAAAAAAAATTTTTTTTTCAATTGATACACAGGTTACTCAAAGATGCGTGAAAACCTATTTCCCATCACCTATCAGTATTTTTAAACCATTCTTATGCCTATTTAGGACAATTTTCAACAAGCAAAAAAATTTTTTTCAATTGATGCAAGACTGTTGACGATTACTCAAAGATGTGCGAAAACCCGTTTCCCATCACCTATCAGTATTTTTTAACCTTTCTTATGCCCATTTAGAGAAAATTTCAACAAGCAAAAAAAAATTTTTTATCTCATTGATGCAAGACTGTGAATTGTTACTGAAGGATGCGTGAAAACCTACTTTCCATCACCTATTAGTATTTTTAAACCTTTCTTATGCCCATTTAGGACAATTTTCGCATTAGTATCATTCGTTTTATTTATTTATTTATTTATTTCGTCAAGCAAATGTAGACTACAGTTATAATAATACAATGTTTTCTTATATTCTATACATTATTTCCAGTAGTTAGTCGTTTTTTTTTATTTGATTTCTGCCCATGGTGATGTCGATATTTTCGCAGTGCTGATTATAGTGACGCATCATGCGATTTATTGGGCCATTTTTGAGTAGTTTGTTATGTGAGAATTTTCCGAAAATATTTTACGATTTCTTAATTGACGACTGGGTGCATAAAAATTTAGTTATGATAATAATTGAGTAGATTGCACGCGTTGAGAAATAATGTCATTGATAAAATAAAGCATTGAAAGATCGCGGCGTTCTTTAAGTGCTCGTATGTCTATAAGCATGCAGCGTGCTTCATATGATGGTAAGGGAAATGATGTCCAATTTAGCTTACGAAGCGCGTACAAAAGAAATTGTTTTTGGACAGATTCAATGCGTTCTTCATGTGTGGCAATATAGGGATTCCATACAATGCTACAATATTCCAGAATTGGTCGGACGTATGTAATATATAATAGTTTGATTGTATATGGGTCTTGAGAATTGTGGCCGAAGCGTTTTTTAAAGCCCAGCATACTATTTGCTTTGTAGATAATTGTATTATAATGTTCTATGAATGTAAGTTTGGAGTCTTAGATTACGCCTAGGTCCCTTACGATTTTGCATTTTTCTACTGGTTGGTTTCCTACGAAAATGTTTGTAGGTGGTGTTACTGTTTTTCTGCTAAAGGCTATTGAATTACATTTTTTAATGTTGAGTTGTAATAGGCTTTTGTTGCAAGTGTAGAATACATTAATTTCATTCTGGAATATTTCGAAGTCTTCTGCATTGGTTATTTCTATGAAGAGCTTCATGTCATCAGCATATACAAGTACATGTATTGACTTAAGAAGAAAGGAAATGTCATTTACGTATAATATAAAAAGAAGAGGGCCCAGGTGGGAACCTTGAGGAACCCCAGAAGTTACTTCTATTGGGTTTGAAAAGGAATTTTGAAAGCGGACTATTTGTGTTCGTTTTGTTAAGTCTGACTGCAGCCATTCAAAAAATTTTGTTTCAGTTCCGTATTTTTCGAGCTTGAAGAGTAATAATGGTATGTCGATTCTGTCAAATGCCTTGCTAAAGTCCGTATAAAGAGCTTCTACGTGGTTACCGTTGTCCATTACAGTCAGAGTGAAAGTTATGAATTCCAAAAGATTTGTGGTAGTTGATCGGCCTTTGTAAAAGCCGTGCTGTTGAGTTATAATTTGGTGTTTTACTTGTTGAAAGATTTTTTCATTAATTATTGATTCAAATAATTTTGGAATGCATGAAATAATGGCAATTCCACGATAATTACGAATGTCAGATTTAGCGCCAGATTTGAAAATTGGCACTAAATATGAAGTTTTCCAGATTTCTGGGAAAATTCCATTCTTCAGGGACATGTTAAAAAGGTGTTGTAAGGGTGTAGATAGTTCTTCTGCCAAATTTTTGAGAAAAATTGGAGCTATTCTGTCAGGTCCAGGACCTTTCGTAGCGTCTAAATTTTTAAGTGCGTTTTGAATTTCGAATTCAGATATTTGATTGACAGATAAAGAATTCGAAAATTCAGGAAAATACGAGAAGTATTCGCGGTCGCGATCTGTTTCTTCATATGTGGTGTAAATTTCTTGAAAAAAAGTGGCAAAAAGACTACATATTTCATTACTAGTTTGTCCTACATTACTGTCAAGATGCATTCGTGATGGAAAGTTGTTACTTTTTAGTTTGGTTTTTACGTAATTAAAGAAGTTCTTAGGGCAAGACTTGATTTGATGCTCGATTTTACGATTATGTTCTTCATGTGCAATTTTAATGGCTGCGTCAAGTTGACAGCAAATTTCTTGGTAATTTTGAAGATTTTCGCTATTGTTGACTTTTTTGTATATTTTATGTGCTTTTTGTTTTCTATTTTTTAGGTTCTTCAATTGTGGATTAAACCACACTGGATATTTGTTGGTGTTCGTTCGTCTTCTTTTTTTAGAGGTACATTTTCTGATATAATTTGATTAATTATTTCATAAAATTTAGTTACTTCTTCGTTGACATTTCCTTCTTTACAAATTATACTACGCCAATTTATTATGCGAAGTCTACGTTTGACTTGTTCGAAGTCAGTTTTGTGGTATTCCGGTACATCCTCGTACTGGCAGTCGCTGGGGTACGAAGTGTTATTCATTACTATTGAATATTCAATTGCTGTGTGGAATGCTTCATTTTTCCAGATGGGAGTCAATGATGCATCTACACAAAAGTCTTCAGTGCAGTTTGTGAATAATAGGTCTAAATAAGCATTTTGTTTGTTTTTGACATGATTGATTTGATATAGACCGAGTTCTGAGGATTTGCCAAAAAGATACTGCAGTGTTTCGATTTCGCCTACGACTGGGAGAAAGATAGATTCATTTTCAATGTCTACAATAAAGTCTGCATTACGTTGGTTGAAGTCGCCATAGACATGCAGTTTTACTTCTGGTTTCATGTTAGACATAATAGATTCTAGAGTTTTGAAAAATAATTCATACGAATGTTTATGAGCATGTTCCGGTGGAAAGTACACGGAACAGAAGATATGTTCTTCGCCAGCAATAAATGCTTTGGCCCATACGTGTTCAAATTCTTTATATTTGTCGGATATTATTTCTTCAGAAGTAAAGTCTATATTAATGGCAATGAGGACTCCACCGCCTGACTTTTTTTGACTGGTAGACGAATTCCGATCGTGCCGGAATACATTGTAATTGTTTCCAAATACTTCTTCGCTTCTTACGCTTTCGTCCCAGCTACTTTCAGTTCCTAAAATTATTTTAAAAGATGACGACAATAGATTTTGTTGAATTTCTTTCATTTTGCTTGGGCTTTTCATGCGATTGAAATTCTGACAATAGATAAGAATTTCAGTCGCATTCTGTCGAGGAAGCGAAGAAGTGTTAGTCAAGTTATTACTTATGTTTAAATATAATGGTTCTGCCTCAGAAGAGGGCGTCCTTACTTGCGAAAATTTGTACTAAATTTATTTACACTTTCGCGAAGTTGTTGAAGACGGTGGGTGCGTTCATTTGATAAAAAATGACGATATGATTGAAGGTCGGCTACTGCTTCGGCTGGCGTGAGTCCATATTCCTGATGGACTTCAATAAAGACGCGTTGGAGTTGTTCTGGAGATGTCGGCAGTCCTTCGGATGCGAGAAGCATTCTTATACTGGTTGGTGTCATTCCTTCTAGGCGCTTCTACGCAGTCATTCCTTCATGTATGCGAGATATAGGCGTGTAATATGCATTACTTTTGGGTCGCGGAGTCTAGCCTTCAAAAAGCGCTCGTCGCCATTCGATGATTGCTGCGTAAGTCGGACGATTGGTGGACGCATGGGGTCAAGTTCAAATTGGCTGTCTTGCGGTGCTGATTGTATGCTGGCGTTGCTGGCAGGAGCCGGTGCAGAATTTTCATTGTTAGTTGCATTTTTTTCTGTCCGATATGGGTTGATAGTTTCGCCTTTTTGGAAATTTATAAATTTTGATGTTATGTCTGAATTCGGCGGCCCAGCAAATTGAACGCGTGCAGCTGCCAGGAGGTCTTTGTCCGAGGGTAGTGGTTGTTTTGGCATTTCAGCAATTTGAGTTTTCTTTGAGTTGCAGGCGAAATGGTTTATTCCGTGTTTATAGGTGTTGTTACTTATGCTGATAGGGTTTGAGTTTTCCTGCTGACGTTTGCGTTGCTGCATACGTTTACGAGCGGCCTTTTCTGCTTGCTTTTCCTGCATGCGTCTTTTACGCTGTCTGGCGTCATATTCAGTCCAGTCGCGTTTCCATACTTTTTTATTGCCAATTAGGCGCCAGCCTGATGTGAAATTTGGAGTACGGTGTTCTTCTGAGTCCGATTCTGGAAGTGGCAATGAAAGGCGAAGTTCTTCAGCCAGACTGGGATGATTGTCTGTTTTTGGCTGGAGTGAATTCGATTCTTTGAGCGCTTTTAATTCATTGATTAGTTCCTGCGCCGTTGTACTGCAGTTTGTTTTCTTTTTTTGTATAGCTTCTAATTGGTGTTCCATATTGTCAATTTTTGATTCTATATTAGTAAATGCTTTTTCCAGGTGCTGTTGTATGTTTTTTGTGTGCTGCCGGTTTTCTTTGCTAATGTCCGATATGTCCGATATGGAGTCATGGCCAAGTTCGCCGAACAGCGTCGAAATGCGATTTATGGTTTTTGCCGACGCATTGTTTGTGTTGATATTTACTTTTTAAATTTCCGTCTTCAATTCAGAAAGCAGTGTATTGATACTGTCCAGTGTGTCGTGCGTTACAGTCAGTTTAGGAAGTTGACTGATTATTGAATGATTTGATTTGATTTGTGATTCAATACTTTCTGTTAAAATTTTCTGGTGCTGGATGAGCTTCTTCAGTTGGAGTTGGTCCATGAACTGTTCCTGGCATTCTATGCATAAGGGCAGCATGAATGAACGCAGTAGTTCTTCTTGGTTTCTACGGGTTCCTACGCAGGCAGCGTGGAAGTGCCTTTTGCATATTCCTTCGCATTTCCACAGGAAACGGTTGTCGGTCGAAGTACAGTTGGTTATGCCACACTTTTCCATAGCACTGATTAAAAATTGTTACGCGGCGAGTACGAATTGTCGAGAAAAGGTTAGATACACGCGGTAGCGCGACAGTCAAAGATTGTTTATAAATAAATAAATTGTTGCTTACGTGCACTCGCGACGCCGTCAAGGTGTAAAAAAAAAAATTAATAAAAATACAAGTTAAATTGCGGAGCGAAATGAAAACGCGTCCGCGCCCGATGACTGTTCGTGGCGAAAAAAGGACTGGACGACTTGTATATGTAAGGTTTACTGGAATATGCTGCTTATATGCTGCCAATTTTTTTTTCAATTGATACACAGGTTACTCAAAGATGCGTGAAAACCTATTTTAAAACTTACTACAAACATTTTTTTGAAGCAATTTATACCCCGAAAACAGTTGCTGTATCATTTATTTTCAATTTCAATACATTTTCAAAGTTACGTTATATCGAGGTAAAAGTTACGTTATATCGAGTTACGTTATATCGAGGTTGCCTTATATCGAGGTATGACTGTATTCAACAATGATCATTCCATACCATTAAAGAAATACTGATGAAATCGCAGGAAACCACAAAGATTTTAATTTCAGAGCTAGTTTTCGAGCTTTTGCAACAAACCGAATTGAAATCGGTCTAACGACGATCAAATAAAAGCAAATTTAGCAACAAGCAGCTCGTGAACCAAAATAAACAAATTTTAACCTGAAATATCGTTATTTTCGTTTCCAAACAAGCTGTAAATGATATTTTTCAGTACAGAAATCATCTTTAGCATATCGAAAAAAAGCACATTGCCAAAAGAATGTATGGAACTCAATGGTGATCAATTCACCCCAATTCACCTCATAGTACCTCATATAATTATCGAATTTATTTCATGAAGTAGACGATAGAAATATCACCAATAGCCATAGGGGTTTACTGGAGCACATACCAGTACTTGTTTTAAAATTATACTATTTCGGGAAAAATGTATATGAAGCTAGTTAATTGGAAATTGTTATAAAAATTGATCAATTTCACCCCGTTCCATGGTACCTAAACTGGGGTGACTTTGATCACTTTTTTGATTGTATCTTAAATATTTTCAGAATATACTGAAAACAATATTGTTTGATATTTTTAAAATGAGTACTGGCATGCATTGAGAAAGATTCAGTCACTACTTTAAAAGTTTAGCAACAATTTTGCTGTTTTTAAATATGCAACAAAAATTTTACACCAATCATCATTCCGGGGTGACTTTGATCACTTCATTGTTTTGATGAATTTGGAGTAACACTTTGATACTTTCACTAAATCGAACAGCTTAAAACGACTTAATAGAGTTTATAAATATGGAAAGCAATTTGGGGGACATTCACATTCTACGTGAACAGTTTATGTTGGCGAATGTCCAAGATTCATGCAAAATTTTTAGAATATATATGAATGATTATCCACTGAGAGGGAAGGTGGTCTAAAATCATCAAAAACTAGTCCACGAGGAATATGACTTATGAAATTGTCCAAATTTGCATGTTACTTCACGTCTTGGGTTTTTGTTAAGAAGGAATATGTAATACGCTGTGGAGAATATTGGGACTCAACATTGCCTTCGAGGAAAAACTTGCAAAAATAACAATAAAATCTATTGTTATAATATTTGGTCATCTTTAGAACTAATCTGGGAACAAAATAAAAAAATCTTTACATATTGCAACTTGTTGTTTTGAATCTGCTTGAACCGATTGTTTGTATGCAACGATAATCGCCAAAAATACACTTTATTTTCAATTAATATTTTAGCATGAAAAACGCTCTTTAAATAGCAGAAAATGCATGAATAGTAGTAATGCAGACATATATCCACACAATCAGTGAATATTACGACAAATCCCAAGGACTACGAGCGCTTTTTTACCACATTTTCAAAAAAGAGGTACAGTGATCAAAGTCACACCGGTGATCAAAGTCACCTCAGTTTACGGTACTTAAACTGAAAAGCAGACATGATGCGTTTCATCGTACTGTCAAAACGTAACCGAACAAATTATTTTTATGTAGCGTTCACATCGTTCTGGTTCAAAATCAACAGATAAAGATAATTTAGCTTGTAACTTACAAGTAGAGTTTTATATTTTAGCAGTAAAATGTTATTTTCACTCTTTTCTGCTGGTGTAATTTCTACAATCGATATACGATTGTTCTCGTTGGCAGAAGGAAGAGCCTGCCAACGCAGGATTAATACTCTCAAGAAGATTGGCTATTTTGTTACGTATCATTGGTGTTTTAAGGTATACACGGTGCTCCCACAGACCGTTATTATAAAAAAATGCACCAAAGAATCTAAGTACCACTAAAAACATTTACCTACCAAATTTGGTTCCATTTAGTTGATTAGTTCTCGAGATGTGCAGAAATTTGTGTTTCATTTGTATAGAACCCCTCCCTTCCAGAAAAGGGAGGGGCATCCAACTATTGTGGACATATTTGTTACCCCTTAAAACATCCACATGCCAAGTTCGGTTTCATTTGCTTGGTTTGTTTTTGAGTTGTGCAGAAATTTATGTTTCATTTGTATGGGACCCCTTCCTTCCAGAAGAGGAAGGGGTCTCATACTATCATAAGAACCTTTATAGGCTCCAAAAACCCCTACATACAAATTTTCACGTCGATCGGTTTGGTAGTTTTCGAGCCTATATGGATCAGACAGACAGACCGGCCTGCATTTTTATATGTATAGATTACAACATCAATATTTTAGAACCTAAAGAATAAATATATACATTTATTGGATTGAAGCGTTCATGTAAATCTATTTTTACAAACAAAAGTTTGAATGAGGAAGGCTGGGTCTGACCGCTAGGTGGATTAATTTAGGTTTTCTCAAGACTTCACCTTTTTGCCTTTCTCCTAGAAAGGCATAGCAATCACTGCAAAAACTAAAGATATAAAAGTGCTTCAAAGGGCCGAATGTCGTATATCTTTCGACTCAGTTCGACGAGCTGAGCATTTCCTGTATGTGTGTGTGTGTGTGTAACGCTCTCCCAATCTCACTCGATTTTCTCAGAGATGGCTGGACCGATTTTAATGAAAATAATTGCAAATGAAAGCTCTAGTTGCCCCATGAGACCCTATTGAATTTGATTGTAATCGGATTTTTAGTTTAGAGGTTATGTTTAAAAATGTAAAAATCACGAAACATCATTATCTCAGAAACTGCTCAACCGATTTGACAAAATTGGTTTTGAATGAACGGACTGCCCAAAAAACCCTTAACTTTTGAATTTCATAAAGATTGGATATGTGGTTCAAAGGTTATTTACAGAAACGTGTTCTGGAGAGTGTTCAATCTCAGTCATGTTTCTCAGAGATGGCTCTACCGATTTTCATAAAATCAGTGTCAAATGGAAGGTCTAGTTGCCCCATAGGACCCTATTGATTTTTTTTTTGTAATCGGACTATTACTTTGCCTGTTATGTTTAAAAATGTGAAATCCAGCTATGAAAAGAAAAATATTCCGAAGACTACTTAAACTCACTCACTTTTCTCAGAGATGGCTGAACCGATTTTCACAAAATTAGTGCAAATGAGAGGTCCAGCTGCCTCATAACACCCTATTGAATTTTACTGTAATCGGACTGTAACTTCGTCTGTAATGTATCGAAATGTGAAAATCACGAAACTACATTATCTCAGAAACTACACTACCGATTTGAACAATATTGATATCAGATGAACGGGGTGATTAAGGGTTAACTAATGAATTATGCTTGAACAAGTGGTTTCATAACTCGGCTGCTCTATACGTTCCCATTTCATAGGATTATAATCGAACCTAAGCAACCGTTATGTATTAAATTGTTAAAACAACGAAAGTCTATTATCTCAAAGATTACACGACTTATTTAACATAATTAGTGTCGTTCGTACGAGTTATCTCTTAAACTTACAAATAACTAACTTCATAACAACTTGATATGTGGTTCAAAAGTTAAGGAACGAAAAGAAATTCAAAGACTATTCAAAACTATACCTGATTTGATCAATGGCCTCAACATGATTTAAATGTGGTATCGAACTTTTTAAACGTTCCCGGTATCGTCCCCGTGATTGAATTGTTCGAAATTAAGAGTCATTTCTCGACTACTTTGTGATAAGGTCGAATGTCTAAACGTCAACAAAACGAGTGAGAGTTATATTCCTTGTACTTCACAAGCACAAATCATCTCTCACTCGTTTTGTTTACGTTTAGACTAGCAATGGGCGATATTGTATCGGTATCGGAAATATCGATACTTTTGAGACGATATTTCGATTTTTTGGATCGATACACAAGCGTCCGATACTCGACCTTATCGATACTGAAAACCGCGATATTTGTATCGATATTCTTTTATGCATACGGACCAGCTAGCTGACATCGCGCCACGTTACAAGGGCTAACATCTCAATGTGTACACGAGATCACCACCACTTTTCATACGCTATGTTATGCTGTCGTTCAGTGTCAGTGGAGCCCACACATCGTAGAACCGCTGCGATGTTAGGCCAGTGACATACTGACGCGTTCTGCGTTGCGGAGACGGTTCGCCTTGCCGTGGGTTAATGTGCAGCGCTCAGTAAAGCTGTACATTAACTCACGGCAAGGCGAACTGTCTCCGCAACGCAGAACGCGTCAGTATGTCAACGGCCTTAGCTGCGATAAAGCAAAGCAAATCGGATAGAGATGCCAGCTAGTTGATACGAGCTGGAACCACTGAAAAGCTGCCACTGTTAGTATAAATATCGCACAAGTCTATTTGCACTAGCAAAACTTAGATGGAGAAATAGATAGAGAGAATGTTGTGAGCCAAACGAACTATCAAAATCTAACCAAGCGCAGCATAGGGCCAAATTCGAAATTTGTTTTACTTAAGCCACACATTTAAAGCCAAAAAGGAGTGCTCAATAATAACGTGTTCTCAAATACTTTCAAAAATAGGCATAGCTCTACGTTGCATTATTAAGCCACAAAACTTATATTGTTGCTCTGACAATTGATTAAATGCTGTTTGTTTACATGTTCACTCAGCTTCATTTGTTTTTATTTTAATTAATTCTACTTTCTGCGTTAAAATGCATCCACGAAATTCAACGTTATCAGAAATGATGTTTGGCTTCGATTTAGTTGGGCTATAACCCAACGAGCGGGAGCCCAACTTAAACGTAGCCCAACTAAACATAGCCCAACGAGCGAAATTTGACTGTATTTCAAAAACAAATATAAGTTTTCTGGTTACACTGTTCAGATCGAATATTGGCAAGCGGAAACTAACTCATGCTTTCCGTCGACACAAGTTAGAGTACAAGTGAAAATTAAAATTGCAATATTAATTAGTTAGAAAAATTCAGCGGTAGACTTCACTATCTTATTTTCGCTGACATATCTAACTTTTTTATGTCATCAATTTCCTCATCAATTAATATGAAGGTGTGTCAATAATTTATACAAATAAGACGGGAGCTTCACAGCCCATTGGGCCAGTGAATACAAATCTTGAAGATATAAGTTGTTTAATTCATTTGTTTGCCAAAGCTCAGAATTTCTGCATTAACTGTATGTATTTGTTTGTGAAGTCATTTGATTCATGCTGCTCTAGAGAATGCGGATAGATACCAGAAAAACAACAAAAAGTCGGCACATCAAATTTTCATTGCTTGAAACTACCAAAATTTTGCTGATTTCTGGTGTGCTGTGCTTTCAGCAATCTGTTCAGCAAAATGAAATTTGCTAATTATTCAGTAATGCTCAATTGCATAAAAGTGACAGGTCGTTTTCTGCATGTTCAGTAAAACAAAATACAACTTGCTGGTTGTCAGCTATGACAATTTGCTGTTCATTCAGCAAAGCATTAATCAATTTGCTGGTTAACAAGTTAGTTCAAGGGAACCATGTTTCCGTCAGGCACCAGATTCCATCCGCCCATCGGATCATAGGCAAATTACTGTTGAACTAGAGATGTATGATTATCATTTCAACTTTTAAGTTCATCTAGCCAAACAAGGACTTAGCTATGGTCCCATATTCGCTATCAGGAGCTTAGCGATGATCCCGTACCAGCTGCACAGCGATTTGGCGCGTTTTACTAATGACAGCTTGACGTAAATTTTTTGCCATATCAATTCTTTTGGTGGATTCCAGCAAACATTCATTTACTGTTTTCTGTTCAGCAAATAGTTTTGCTGTAATTTCGCGAATCACTGAATCGGTTACTGGTTTTCAGTAAATGTATTATTGTTTCTGTTGAAAACCGAAATAATGATTCGCGACTTTCGATTTTTTAACCTTATACACAATGCGCATAATGCCGCATCTAGTGCGCTGTATAGCGCATCTGACGTGCAATACAGCGCACTAGATGCGACACTATGCGCATTGTGCATAAGGTAAAAAAATCGAAAATCGAAAGTCGCGAGTCGATATTTCGATTTTCAACTGGAACAATTATATCAAAAATTTAAAAAATAATCTCAGCTATTGTATCGATACTTCTGGTATCGATACTTTTCGACCGATATTTTGAGTATCTCGATACTTTCAGTTCCTCGGGTATCGATACTGAAGTATCGATACTCTCCGTCGTATCGCCCAATGCTAGTTTAGACATACGACCTTATCACAAAGTAGTCGAGATTTCTCCTATTTCGCTATTTCTTAAGCACTAACATTACGTAAAATTTCATATTTTATACTTCAATTACAACATCAATATTCTTTTATTGGATTGAAGCGTCCTTGTAAATCTATTTCTACAAATAATAAGTTTGAATGAGAAAGGCTGGGTCTGACCGCTAGGTGGATTATTTTGGGTTTTTTCCATTGAAATAATTTCTGGCTGAGCCACTGCATTATATTTCAATAACAAAAGAAGACAATTATTTTGAGTACGCTGATCGCGAATTCGAATGACTTTTATGTGATTCGTGTGAATCCGGAGTGAAATTTTTTTCGATACTCCGGACAATCGAGTCTAAACTGTAATAATATTTTTGTGGTGTTTCTTCTGCCTTAAGGTATATATTTTTGCTTTTCTCCTAGAAAGGTATAGCAATCACTTGCAAAACCGAAAGTATTAAAGTGCTCCAAAGGGCCGAATGGCATATATCACTTGACACTCGACGAGCTGAGCATTTTCTGTATGTGTGTATGTGTGTATGTGCAGATTTCTCACTCACTTTTCTCAATGATGGCTGGTGTAATGGACTTATTCCAAGCACATTCCCGGGTCCCGGTTGGACTGAAGAAAGAATTTACAACACTGGACCGATTTTCATAAAACTAATTGCAAATAAAAGGTCTTGTTGTCCCATAAGACCCTATTCAATTTTATTTTAATCGGATTTTTAGTTTGGAGGTTATGTACCAAAATGTAAAAATCATGAAACATCATTATCTCGAAAACTATACAACCGATTTTGACAAAATTGGTTTCAAATGAACGGGCTACCTGGAATACCTTTAACTTTTAAATTTCATAAAGATTGAACTTGTGGTTCAAAAGTTATGAAAAGAAACGTGTTCTGAAGACTGTTTAATCTCACTTATGTTTCGCCAAGATGGCTGGACCGATTTTCATAAAATCAGTGTCAAATGGAAGGTCAAGTTGCCCCATAAGACCCTATTGATTTGTTTTACAATCGAACTTTTACTTTGCCTGTTATGTTTAAAAATGTGAAATCCAGTTATGAAAAAGAAACATATTCCGAAGACTACTTGAACTCACTCACTTTTCTCAGAGATGGCTGACCAGATTTAAACAAAATTAGTGTCAATTAATAAGTCTAGCTGCCTCATAACACCCTATTAAATTTCCGAAATGTGAAAATCGCGAAACTTCATTATCTCAGAAACTACACAACCGATTTAATCAATATTATTATAAGCTGAGTGGGCTAGTTGAGGGTTAACTGATGAATTATGATTGAACACGTGGTTTCAAAGTTTGGCTGCCCTATACGTTTCCATTTCATTTGATTATAATCGAACTTAAGCAACCGTTATATATTAAAATGTTAATAAAGCAACGAAAGTCTATTATCTCAAAGATTACATGACTTATTTGAACATAACTAGTGTCATACGAACGAGTCATCTATCAAACCTACAAATAACAAACTTCATAACAATTTGATTTGTGGCTCAAAAGTTATGGAAAGAAAAGAAATTCAAAGACTATTTAAAACTATACCTGCTTTGATCGATACATGTGGCCTCAACATAATTTAAATGTGGTATCTTACTACTTGAACGTTCCAAATTCATTGATTGATTGATGTGTTTAAAGTCTGCAAATGCACGACGAATCGGCCATAGGATATGATCAAAGTCAAATAACAAATCCTCGACTTTTGGCTTCTGTACATCGCCTTGAATCTGAATACAGTTGAATCGCTTTATAACGACATCGCAAGGGACCGTCGTTATAGAGAATTGTCACAATAAAACGAAGAATTTTTATGAATATAAAGCAGAAGGGACCATTGAAAATGTCGCTATAGAGAGATTTGTCGCTATATAAACTGTCGTAATGGAGGGATTCATACTGGGTGGAATTCGGTCATTTTCAGCAGATTTTCTGGCATCAATCTGATACCGGAAATACCCATATTGGAAGGTTTTTAGTTATTTTGGTTGTTTTCCAGAAACTAAAAGTGGTCGTCTTTAAATTCAAAATGTTGTCCGGGGTCAATGTTTGGTTTCTATGCATCATCTCGATTACCGTAATATCCATATTGAGTATTATTTGATAATTTTCGACTGTTTTCCTAGAAGTTGCCGTTTAGCAATTCAAAATGGTGCCTGGGGTCAATTGTTAGCTCATTGCATTGTATTTGGTTATTTTAGGCCATTTTTCACAAACCGGAAGTCGCCATCTTGGATTTCAAAATGGTATTTAAGATAATTTCTGGCCTCTAAGCGTCGTTCTGGTTGAAGGAACACCCATATTGGGTGTTATTCGATCATTTCGGCTTTTTCCCAGGAACCGGAAGTCGCCAATCTAGAATTTAAAATGGGGTCTGTGGTCGATTTCAGCTACTGCGTATCATTCTAGATCCGGAGATACTCCTGTTAGACGGAAATCGGCCATTTTTGGCTGTTTTCCAGAAACCAGAAGTTGTCATCCTACAATTCGTAATGGTGTCTGAGGTCAAATTTTAGCTTCTTGCAATATTCTGGTTCCGGAGATACTCATATTTAATGGGAATCGTTTATTTCAGGCTGTTTTACAGAAATCGGAAATTGCCATCTTACAATTCAAAATGTTGTCTGAAGTCGATTTGTGACTCCACTGCATCATTACGAATCCGGAGATACCCATGTTGGGTGGTATTTGCTCACTTTCCGCTGTTTTTTCAGAAACCGGATGTCGCCATTTTGGATTTCAAAATGGCATTTGGAGACAATTACTGGCCTCTAAGCGTCATTCTGGTAAAAGAAATACTCATATTAGATGGTATTTGGTCATTTTCAGCTGTTTTTCAGAAACCGGAAGTCGCCATCTTAGAATTCAAAATGGTATCTTAGGTCGATTTTAGCTCCTATGTGTCATCCTAGATACGGATATTATTATATTCGGTGGAAATCGGCCATTTTTAGCTGTTTCCAGAAACCGGAAGTTGCAATCTTACAATCCAAAATGTTGCCTGAGGTCGATTATGGAACATATTTGTTACCACTAAAAACATTCACCTGCCAAACATGGTTCCATTTAGTTGATTAGTTCGCGAGATATACAGAAACATGTCCTTCCAGAAGAGGAAGGGGGGGCCAGCCATTATGGACATATTTGTTACCTCTAAAAACATTCACATACCAAGTTTGGTTGTATTTTCTTGATTGGTTCTTGAGCTGTGCGAAAATTGTGTTTCATTTGTATGGGACCCCTCCTTTATAGAAGAGAACCATTATGGACATATTTGAAACCCCAGAAAACATTCACATGCTAAATTTGGTTCCATTTACTCGGTTAGTTCTCGAGATGTGCATAAATTTGTGTTTCATTTGTATGGCACCCCTCCCTTCCAAAAAAAAGGATGGGTGTCAAAACATTATGGACATACTTTTTACCAATAAAAATATTTACCTGACAAATTTGGTTCCATTTAGTTGATTAGTTCTCGAGATGTGCAAAAATTTATGTTTCATTTGTGTGGGACCCCTTTCTTCCAGAAGAGAGAGGGGTCTCAAACTATCATAGGAACCTTTATCGGCATCGAAAACCCCTACATACAAATTTTCACGTCGATCGGTTCGGTAGTTTTCGATTATATGGATCAGACAGACAGACAGACAGACCGGACTGCATTTTTATATGTATAGATTACAACATCAATATTTTAGAACTTTAAGAGTGAATATACCTTTATTGGATTGAAGCGTTCATGTAAATCTATTTTTAAAAATAAAAGGTTGAATGAGAAAGGCTGGGTCTGACCGCTAGGTGGATTAATTTAGGTTTTTAAAGGACAAAATTACTGTCTACAATTTGGCCGAAGACATCTTATCAATCAAACAAACCGTTCTGGTTTTAATTTTTTTCTTTTTTTAGAACTTTTTAACTTTTTGTTTCATATTTCTTTATAATCGGTTAAGCCTCAGAAACAGATTATTAAAAAATACTTTTCGAAATAATTATCTTTTATTTATTATTTCTTTATTTTTTTTTCATGGTGAATTTTTGTTGTTGAAAAGTCAAAATTATTGTCCATAATTTTGTCGAAGATGTCACACCGATCAAACAAGCCGGTCTGGCTCTTAAAATATTTGTACTCTCCAATAACATTTTTATATGAACTAAAAGTTAGTCGTGATTTTAAAAAACCTAAATTAATCCACCTAGCGGTCAGACTCAGCCTTTCTCATTCAAACTTATTACTTGTAAAAATAGATTTACATGAATGCTTAAATCCAATAAAGGTATATAGACTCTTTGGGTTCTAAAATATTGCTGTTGTAATTTAAGTGTGAAATATGAAATTTGACGGAATGTTACTGCTTAAGAAATAGCGAAATAATAGAAATGACTCTTAATTTCAAACAATTTAATCATGAGCGATACCGGGAACGTTTGAATGGTACGATACCAAATTTAAATCATGTTTAGGCCATATATATTGATCAAAGCAGGTATAGTTTTAAATAGTCTTTAAATTTCTTTTCTTTCCATAACTTTTGAACCACATATCAAATTGTTATGAAGTTTGTTATTTGTAAGTTTGAGAGATGACTCGTTCGTATGACACTAGTTATATTCAAACAAGTCGTGTAATACTTGAGATAATACTTTCGTTGTTTTAACAATTTAATGCATAACGGTTGCTTAAGTTTGATTACAATCAAATGAAAAGGGAACGTATAGGGCAGCCAAACTTAGAAAGCACGTGTTCAATCATTATTCATCAGTTAACTCTTAACTAGCCATCTCTGAGAAACATGAGTGAAATTAAACAGAAGACGTTTCTTTTCATAACTTTTGAACCACATGTTCAATCTATATAAAATTCAAAAGTAAAGGATTTTTAAGATAGCCCGTTCATTTGATACCAATTTTATTGAAATCGGTTGTGTGGTTTCTGAGATATTGATGTTTCGTGATTTTAACATTTTTAAACATAACCTCTAAATTAAAAATCCAATTACAATGAAATTTAATAGGGTCTTATGGGGCAACTAGAACTTTCATTTGCATATAATTTCATTAAAATCGGTCCAGCCATCTCTGAGAAAAGTGAGTGAAAATAAAACTGCACACACACACACATACAGAAAATGCTCAGTTCGTCGAACTGAGTCGAGTGATATATGCCATTCGGCCCTTTGGAGCACTTTCATATCTTCGGTATTGCAAGTGATTGCTATACCTTTATATACCTATAGGAGAAAGGCAAAATTAAAAAAAATATTAATTAGGAGTAAAATATTCGTGATGAAGAAATAGCGAAATAAAAGAAATGACTGACTTTCGTACACTTCAATCACGAGCAATACCGGGAACGTACGAATAGCACAATACCAAATTCAAATTTTGTTGAGGCCATATGTTTTGATCAAAGCAGTTACAGTTTTAAATAGTCTTTGAATTTCGTTTCTTTTCATAACTTTTGAACCACATATCATTGCTATGAAATTTCTTACTTGTGAGTTTGAGAGACAACCCGTTCAAATGACACTAGATATGTTCAAATAAGTCGTGTGATCTTTGAGATAATAGACTTTCGTTGTTTTTATAGTTTAATACATAACGGTTGGAATAAAAATACGATTATAGTCAAATAAAATGGGAACCTATAAGAAAGTCAAACTTTTCATTTGACACTAAGATTCTTGAATTTAGTCCAGCCATTTTTGGAAAAACGAGTGAATTTGAAAAGTCACCGTTTCGTGATTTTCATATTTTGATACATTACAGACAAAGTAACTGACCGATTACATTGAAATTCAATAAGGTGTTATGAGGCAACTAGACCTTTCATTTGACACTAATTTCGTGGAAATCGGTTCAGCCATCTCTGAGAGAAGTGAGTGAGTTCAAGCAGTCTTCGGAATATGTTTCTTTTCAAAGCTGGATTTCACATTTTTAAACATAACAGGCAAAGTAATAGTCCGATTGCAAAAAAAAATCAATAGGGTCTTATGGGGTGATTAGACCTTCCAAATGACACTGGTTTTGTGGAAATCGGTTCAGCCATCTCTGAGAAACATGAGTGAGATTAAACACTCTCTAGAACACGTTTCTTTAAATAACTTCTGAACCACAAGTTCAATCTTCACGAAACTCAAAAGTTAAGGGTTTTATAAGTAGCTCGTTAATTGAAAACCAATTTTGTTAAAATCGGTTGAGTGGTTTCTGAGATATTGATGTTTCGTGATTTTCACATTTTTAAACATAACCTCTAAACTAAAAATCCGATTGCAATGAAATTCAATAGGGTCTTATGGGGCAACTAGACCTCTCATTAGCAATTAATTGCATGAAGATCGGTCCAGCCATCTCTGAGAAAAACGAGTGAGATTGGGAGAGCGTTACATACACACACATACATACACACACATACAGAAAATGCTCAGCTCATCAAACTAAGTCGATTGATATACGAGATTCGACCCTTTAGAGCACTTTTATACCTTTGGTTTTTCCAGTGATTGCTATACTTTTCTAGGAGAAAGGCAAAAATACTTTTAGCACAAAATGCCACCTTTTAATGGACATCTATGCTAAATTCCAACCATATTTAAAATGGTCGATTACAATGTTTGCCCTATTTCGAATTTCTCTACATGAATTTACTGCAGAATGTTCTCTGCAATTCCGAAAAATTATCATCTGATGAGCCACTATTATGTACAGTCGAATCATGTACAACAACAATATAAATCTCTTGATTTTCGCGAACAATTTAATTTTGTTTCCGCTAAAATAAAAGCAGAAGATGCGCATTTACGCGACATTGAGTGGTAAAGTAAGGAAGATAAAATGTGTGTCGGGTATGAGGATTCTTAGGAATGCAGTCTATAGGTACGTCTCTCGTTTTACACACTCGGTATTTATAGAAATGATCGAAAAGCAAAATTCAACGAATGCGAGACACAGCTGTTTTTAGTTTTCAAGATCATCTATACAGTGTCAGCGTTAATTTTTCACTTGTGCTCATAATTTTAATCGCTCATTTTACACAGACGAGACAAGGTCGTGTGTTTTACAGCTTGGTTCATTTAGAATAAGAATGCTTTAAATGCGATTTTATATATATATACTAGCTGAAAGTACCCGGCCTCGTGTTCGTGGCTCGTGTAAAAATTTCTGCTTTTTCTATAATTTTCTATAATTTTCTATATTTTCATATATGTTTTCCAACCCATCATTTCAAATAATATTTCTATTTTAGTTACAAACATTTTTTACCACATTTTTCGTTTCTCCATCAATGAATGAATTTGCAGGTAAGCCAACCCTCGAGCAAATGACATGTAATGGACCGCGGGAAAAACACGGTGACCTTAAATCTAATTCATCGATTAACTTGAAATTGACTCAAAATACACTGAAATTACATAATCAATATCCTAAGTTCACCTCTGATAGTGAAAATTATTGCTTGGTTTGTCTTCTCGTTTTACTTTTTTGTGTAAACAATATCAATATCATCCCTAAAGTTGAACATCAGTCTTCATGAATTATTTAACAATTTAGAGATAATACTATGTCCACATTTTCCTCAAGTTTTGAATCACTTCCAATGCAGAAAAATAACCCTCACTATACCAAACGTTCGGACACAAATTTTCGGTTTTAAGGAGTCAGCTCTGACCTATGAATGTTTTTCTTCTTGAATTTGAAAATAGCGTTGGACACCCGTTGTCATTTTCTGGATATAGTTCTCTTTCTAGAGATCTAGACATGATTTAACCATTTTACTCAGTTTCACACAGTTTGACAGAAAGCAGAACTCTCAAATTTGGTTTCAAAACAACGTTTCAATATAACGTCTAAGCATTCTTCTGTATTTTAGTAACCTTTCCAGAAAATGTAATCCGCCATGTACGATTTAAAAATTTGCGCCGTACATGAATATTCGGATTCTGGACATACATATTGCAGAGGATATATTCAAGGAGGGCATGAAAGTTATCGTAATTTTTCGAAAAGTTCCCATAATGCATTAAAAGACATAACTTTCTTATAAATTAAGATCTCCTCCCTCTTTGATAGTTGCCCCTTTCTCTTTTCGACATCATTTTCCGGTCTCTGGAAATCAACTTCCGGCCTCCAGATATGACCAAAGGCCTATAAACTATCGTATTCATTCAGAAAGTTCCCATAATGCATGAAAATTGATTTTTTGATCAAATAAGACCCCCTCCTCCTTTGGAGGTTGCATCTCTCTCTGCCCAATATTTCTATGACCACTTCCTGTGTACAAAGAACACGTATGCCAAGTTTGGTTGAAATCGGTACAGTCATTCGAGAGTTATGCTGGAGCATACATACATACAAAACTTTTTTTTTTAATAAATAGCTGGATTTTAGAAGCTCTTATCTTATTTGATTGATGCTCTCAACCAAATTTCTATTCGGTAATAGTTGAGCTTCGGAAACTTTTCCAAACATATTTTTTATCCAAAACGCTAGATTGAACTCTCCGTTATCAAATTATGCAAGAAATATGTCAAGAAATCGTTCCAAAAACGGATCAAAGCAGGTTGGATGTTTTGAAACACTTCTCTAGAAACATTTGCACGAAAGCCGATTTTCGGCTGCAAACAGACGTCACGTTTCAAAAATAAAATATATGATCGATGTTCGTATGACAACGTCATTCCAATTCCGAAAACATCCATATTGCCTAGTATCCAGAAACCGGAAGTCGGCAACCCAGGTTTCAAAGTATTGTCAGAACCGATAACCGGTTCTTAAAAGTCATTTTTGCTCCGAAAATACCAATATTGGGCGGTTTGAGAACGTTTCCCACAGTTTTAAATGGCTTCTCAGTAACCGGAAGTCGCCATCTTGGATTGTAAATGGCATCGAACATTATGTTTCGGTCTCTGGACATCAACTTCCGGCCTCCAAATAAGTACAAGAACCCGAAAATCATCAAATTTCATTGAAAGGTTTCCATTCTGTATGAAAATTTATGACTTTTGACCCCCTCCTTTTTTTAGGGTGACCCCTCCCCCTTTCTAACATTTCTATGACCACTTCCTTTGTACAAAGAATACGTGTGCCAAGTTTGGTGGAAATCGGTTCAGACATTCGAGAGTTATGCTGGAACATACATACATACATCAGGCCTAGTAGCGAACTTGGAGTAAAATAATAGTGACTTTAGTGATTTTTTTCATTGAAATAGTGACCAAATAGAAACTAAATATAGTGACCAAATAGTGACCAAAAAATAAACAAAAGAGGGTTTTAAAATTTATTTTTCAACCATAAACGAATTAAATTTTGTCTGAAATTTATGTCTTTAGAACATAGGATGTGCAATGATTTGTTTTCGTGGAAAAAAGTCGAACTAAAATTTGTAACATAATTTCACATTGAAATGGTTGTAATAACACCTTGTTCAATATATTAGAATACAAGTTTTCGAGTTATAAGTGCTAATGAAAGTACGTGAAAGAATGTATACACTCTCGAATACGCATTGGTGTGTTTGTGGTCTGTCAGTTGTATTTAGTTCTTGATGTGAGTGAGATGTAACAAATCCGGAAAGTCGTAGTGAAACGATTTTTGGTCAGTGACTGCCCTTGCACAATATTCAAACATCTCAAACCGTGTGAAGCTAGGCGAGATTTCGTTTATTAAACCATCGAAAAATACAAGGAGACATTCTCTTTGGGGGATCGTTGAAAATTCTGTCGGCTACGATCTGCAAGGATGCCGCAAGTCGTAAAATTATGACTGTTATGAGGAAGCGTGTCCGGCGAAATGATAACGTTCAGTTTGTGATTCCCACCCATCTGAGTATATCTATTGAATCGGTCCACAATATTTTGGCCGATTCTTTTAGAAAAAGAGGCTCGATAGAGTGAGAATGATACTTTCACAGCTCGCTGTTCTCGAATTGATTGTTTCTGATGAGAACTATTTGTCCTGGCGTGTGACATGTTACACAAAACAATCGAATGTGGGCAGCAGCAAGAGACAACATTTCAGTGTTCTAGAGGAGTGTTCCTCGATTGCAGAGTGCAGCTTTAGTGATGGTCTCGAGAGCAATTTGCAAGCGAGTAAACTTTCTCTGATTTTCATTTACAAAGACGCCGAATTTAATGCTGTTTATTGTAAAACGGTAGTTTTGGAAAAAAAAACGTTACCCCGTGTCTTCGAAAACTCTTCAGAGCTAATTACGATATGTTCCAGCAAGACGGTGCATCAGCGCATACTGCGAACTAGACTCAAGGTTGGTATAGGGACAATTTGAGGGACTTTTTGAATAGAAATAAATTTCCGTTAAGTTCACCTGATCTCAACTCAATAAACTTTATTTTTACAAAATCTCCAACTTGTAAAGCGGTTATCTAGAAAATCTGGAATGAAATCTGGGAATCCGTGCCGCCTGTGACAGCTTCGAAAACCGTTTGGAGTTGGTTAAGCTAACTAAGGGAGGGGTTTTTCAAAATATATTAAAAATAGCATTGTTTTTTCCGAAAATCTGCAAAACCAATACTAAGCCTGCTTGTCACATCAATGATTTTCCATGCATATTTAACCCACTTGACATTTTCTAATTAAATTCGTCCCACTAAACACTCGTTTGCTTGATATGGAGCATGGGACAAATATGCGTAGAACAGGTTATCATTATGGAATTTCGAAATGGTATCTGGTAAACACCGGTAGGTTCGAATGATTGAAAGCAAAACCCTACGAATTGAGACCTAAACACGACTATGCACAATATAAGCTCGGAATTTTTGAATCCATTTCAACCAGGAGGAACAGTTGATTTCAGACAAGCAATTCAAACCACAAACGTAATTTCACGCACAACACTGATTAGAGACGCGAGTAGCTTGTAGAATAAACCTTCACATTCCTTTTGCAGCTCTTAGACAATTCATCCGTAACTATTCTACACTGTTGACTTCAATGAGAAATTTGAAAACATTGCCTGGCATGACACTTCTATGATGGAAAAGTTAACAAAAATGCCTTACAAACCGAACTGTCCAAATATTCTGTAAATGAGAAGCAAGCTTTCTAAAGTATGTTGCAATACAACAATAGTTCATTTATTCATTTAAAGCTAAAAAAGTGACTTTAGTGACCAAAAAAGCAAAGCCTTGGTGCTACATCCCGATTCGGAACTTGACCTTCTGTTTACTATACACAGACTTCGCAGCCAACTGTTGAGTGTACAGGACAATTGCGGGGCTAGCGCTACGATCCTACTGACACTAACAGGCTCTCCCGAGCCGAGACTCGAACCTACGACAACTGGCTTGTTAGGCCAGCATCGTACCTCGAGACCAGCTGGGGAGACTTTAGTGACCATTTTGTAGTAAAATAGTGACTTTAGTGACTTTTTACCGTAAAAAGTGACTTTTTAGTGACTAGGCTGAAAATAGTGACAAAGTCACTAAAAAGTGACTCGCTACTAGCCCTGAAACATACATACAAAACTTCTCTTTTATATAAATGGATATAAATTTATATAAATGGAGAAAAAAATAAATATATGGGTTGTCCGATTGACCCAAAACTCTGGATTTTTTAGTTTCGACCTAAAATAAGTCGTTTTATTCATTTTGAAGTGAATAGGAGAGGGTCGTTGCATTTGCCTGATCACTTGACATGGAATGACCCATAATCATTTCTACATTTATTGCAGGAAAATTTATTGTTCTAGGAAACAGTTTATTTAAAAATAAGAGGACTACTTGGCAGAGTTGTCGTATTACATAGGTTTATCGGATTTTACAATGGTATTTTCAAATGATGAATTACCGGTTTTAGCACTGTTTTCGATATTTCTCTTTTTGTACATAATTATTGTTCAACTTACATATATTTCATGAGTTCATAATTATTCATCAACCTATATTACCTAAACAAATTTTTTATGCTACCTTCAGAAAATAATTTGATAGAAAATCCTTTAAAAAAGCCAACTAAGACACGGAAGGAGAATATATGGAGTTAATTCACGATGCGCTTCGAATCATTGACCCTACATTCGTGAACTCTGAGAAAAGCAGAATTGCAACAGCATCACAGCTGAATTCTGTGGTATGCGTTGCATGTTTTGTAATCATATATCTATAAATAAATATCAGAGCTCTCCCAGCTCATAATCCATCTGTTTTTTTGTAATCTATATTACCAAAGAAAAATCTTGTAACGAAACTAATGCTCCGAATGCGGTTCATAGTCCATTGTACGATCAAAAGCAGTCTACTTACTTTTCGATGAGATTTGAAAGCAATCGAAACTCTACAGCATGTATACCATCACCCATTATTACTTGGCATATTGCTTACGTTTTGAAAAATGGAATAGGGAGTAATAATGAACTAGTGTGCCGTGTGGTATTGCGTTTTTATTCTACGCTTACAAGTGGCGTCAAGTAGAGGTGCTTGACGATGCACATTCTTTGCAGTAAATTTCCAATTCCAGTAAACGGGCACTAAATAGTATTCGTTTTATATACAGGTTTTTTTTATTTGAATAGGTATGTGGAAAAAACAGAAGGTAGTGGAAAGTATTCTAACGAAGTATATGTATACTAGGTGGCCCGTAGTGGCTAGCCACTTCCAAATGAATTTTATACTAATAAGAGTTGGTATTTAATCTAAAATGATAAATTATTTTTTTTGAAATATCGAGTTGAAGTTCAAGATGTAACTATGACAATATCGACAATTCGATGCAGATGGCCAGCGCTGGTTTAAAGCTTAATTAATTATCTAAACTGCGATAAATCCTTCGTTCAGTAGATCATGAAAACGCGTGGATTGATTGCTTACCCGCAAACGAATCTGCATCTCGCTTTTTATACTGATCCACTGTACAGCTATTTTCTCCAACATCTAGAAACTTTTTCTTCATTATTTGCTTATATTCGAAAAAATTGTTTTCTAACAATTTAATCTTTTTTTAATTTCATAACATGAATAATAGTTGATTTTCTCAATTGTTTGATGTTACATATGTTTTATTTAAACTAAACTCACAAAATAAACAAAAATGAACGTGATTGAAAAAAAAAACAATTTACAAAAACCATTGCTCATGAAAAAATACTGGATTGCTCAAAAAAATATTCACACATGCAAAAGTTCATCTTTGCAATTTGTTATTAGTTAAATACATCAACTTTATTAATACTGTTAATAATAGAATCGATATAAGCGAACTAGAATTCATATTAAATTTAACTATTTAATTGTTTTACAATATTTGATGTAATATTTACAAACAAGGATAAATAAACCATATTTTATAAAAAAAAAAAATAAAAAAAAAATTAACAATAGCAAAGGTTGGAATAACTGAATACTGTCTTCTTTTAATCATTGATGGGTAGTTCAAATCACTCTCTAATACTCCGATATAACTTCACACATGATGAATGACGCACATGAAACATCTGTCATCTGTGCGTTCCATCACAGAACCCTTTTCTAGTGTTGCGTAACAACATAACAATCCTCATCCCATCACCACCACCTTTGTCGGAGAGGAATCAGTTTTTACCTCAAACTTCAAACTCTCATTACTCATCAACTATATACACAATTGACACAAACTGTATTGCATATCAAAGATCAATCTGTTCTCTAACCTTACTGAATAGTTTCATCGTGAAAATTTTCAAGTATGGTTGTTGAACTTGAATCAAAGTTTGAATGTCACCCGTCGGGAAAGGGTTTATCTTATACTGTTGATTTTTTTGAAACAGCTAAAATTTTCACGTATCAGCAAAATAATTATCGCTTTTCCCGTCGTAGTATACTTAGAGAATTAATTTGGGGTACAATATATGTCTTGTGTAGGTTAAATGTCTTTTCTATTTTTAAAGAATATCGAAAAAAAAACTATATTGCTCTATCTTTAGGTACAACTTCTTGAGAACATTTTTGTAAATTTTGTTAGAGCTTTGAGTAATAGGGAGAAAGTTGGATAGATTTCAAGTGCGGCTTGTCACGCGCCATGAGCTGAACTTGAAACTCGATATGATGTTTTGCATAAAATGGCATTGCCGAGTTACAGCCGATTTTCTTCAATTTTTTATAAATGTTCGTTATTAACGTCTTCGGTCGTAATTGATTTTTTCAATAAACAAACAACTTTTTGCTATCGAATAACTGTACTATTAAAAAACTACAATTTCAATGCATATAAAAATTGCTACACACTTGAAAAGTCCAAGCTGCTCATTTTTCCGAGCAAAAAGGTTTATAATCCCCATCATGTTTTTGAATTTTTCATAGTCTATCCCCAAAGAATTACAACAGGCACTGCCTTATTCCATCACTTGACAACCTAATTTTGATGGCAATGCCATAGAACTTATTACATATTACATAGAACATGCAACTATAAAGTAACGTTCATAATCAACTGACAGTGGTTCGGCTAACTTTAGATTTCATTTACATGCTTGATATCTTTGATACTATGTCTTTCTTACATCTTAAAATTGCCTTCCGCCCTTTGTTACGTTTTTGGCGGTTTTTGCCGATGCACCTGCATCAGAACCTATAGCCATGTGCTATTTTAACACGTGTACCGAAATTTAGTTAAGACGCAGTTAGCTTTGATATCTTTACGGCTGGCTTCATATCAGGCGAGAGGAGGTGAGTGGAGGACTAAAAGCAAAGGTAACTTGTAGTCAGAACATGAGTGTTTGCGTTGCTACATACAAAAAAATAACAAACTTTAGTGTACCTCAGGTTCAGAGTTTACTTGGGAAAAGGGCAATTCAAGACAAACGAAAGTTGTCGTGCGCGTGACTGAAAGACAAGCAAACTATATATATTCCGATAAGATATAGAATGCATGGAGAGTACGATCAAGTATCATGACGATTGAAAAATTCACTAAGACCAAAATGATCAATCACACTTTTTTCAATTACGCTCTTACAGAACAAGATCAATTTTTAGTTTTTGAATGAATGTTCCATTTTACTAAAAAAATTAAACTGCACAAAAGAATAAGCCTTCGGGGTCAGTAAGCCAAGAAGATGAGCCAACATAAACAGAGGTGAAGCATCCGATTCTAATTGAAATTATAAAAAAAGTTTCCACGTTTCAGCCTGTGGTACATTCAGCCTCAATTGTATGAAAAATAGGGTAGGGAACATATTCTAAAGGGCTTTAGGAACCGCCTGTGTATTCAGACGAAATACTCGAAATGTGTTGGGTGAAATTCAAACAGTAATATATCAATCTGTTCTTTATCGTTTTCTCTGTCAGAACTTGTTCTCAGGTTGTAAAACTAAGTTAGCAAACTTTAGCAATAATAAAATAAAGTTACCAATCGAGGGACACTATTCCAATCACCCCGAACCTATTTTAAGCAGTTTCCATCTGTTTTGCAGGCGTTTTTTTTTGCAGCACCCGAAGTGGCTTCTGAATGACTGCAATATAGGTCCGTTTGTTTCAAATGCTGCTTGTTCACAGATTTCTTTGTGATTAACGGTATTTTTTATATTCGTAAGACAGCTAGACAATCGAAGTTTTCGTTTCCATCATTGAAATTGTAGATATTGATCAAGAAGCAGGAGTTTGAGGCCTGTTTTCTGCGACTGATTAAAATAGGCGCTACTGCTTAAGCCGTTCCTTACCCCACTTTTCAGCTTTACGAGTTTCAGCTTGGTGCTACATTTTGTATCGGAATTCGACATTCTGTTCACTATACACAGACTTCGCAGCCGACTGTTAAATGTACAGGACAATTGCGGGGCTAACGCTACGATCCTATTGACACTAACAGTCTCTCCCGAGCCGGGACTCGAACATACGACGACTGGCTTGTTAGGCCAGCATCGTACCTCGAGACCAGCTGGGAGATTCAGCTATTTGAGTTAATAATGGTCCCGCCTCTTACCCCTACTAACATTTGAGATAGGCGATTAAAGGGGTTATATCTACCAAATCCTCAAAAAAGCAAGGCTTTTTTCATGATTTTTTTACAGGACATTTGAGATGTAAGTTATATAAATAATATATCATTGGGTTGAGCAACTCTTGCAGAATAGAAAAAATATTTTTATTGCTATTTTTGTTACAAAATGGCGGCTGTGCAGCGATTACCGTGAACCGCTTTTTTTAAAAGTTGTTCCGCGGCGAGCAGTAGAAGTCGTGCCCAACTCCACCTATAACCAAAACAAAAAATTTTTCCTTATCTACATAAGTGAATAAGTCGCTAGTGAAGTACACATGATTATATTTTTAGAATTTTTCTTCGCAAAATGGCAACGGTTTGAAAAAAAAGTTCTGTTTCGACAAAAAAAATCGACTTTGATTGTTTATAACTTTAGTTGTTGTTAATCAATCGCTTAAATCGTGTGTACTTCACTAGATAATCTAATGAAGAAGCTACAGTTAAAATTTCAAGTCAATCGGATGTAAACTTTTTCAGTTCTACTGCTCGCCGATTTTGAAAACATGGTTTTGAGAAAAACGCGTTTAAAGTTTGAAAATGCTATAAATCTTAAGAATCGCAATAACAAAGCCCTAATAATTTTTTTACCTTCAGTCAGCTATCCCTGCGCCGTAAAATTGTCCTTCATGGGTTTTATTTTCCGCTTATTCCTTTTGGTCATCTGATGTATGGCTGCGCCTAGCCTCTTTCGCGATGTCGGACATGCGATGCTTAGCGGCTTTGACACAGTTGGCGCCCGATCCCACGCAAAACTCAAACTTGTCACTCATATTTAAGTACTTTTGAATATAACTCACAGTTAAAAAGTTTAGAAAAACAAAAACAAAGAATGTACACAACGAGAACGGTTGATCGACTAAACAAAGGGAAATTGTGAGTAAACACGTTCTGTAGAGACGCTATAACGGTCGAAATTTGATGCAGAGACCTCTATACTTCAAATTTGGAACACGATAACGATCGTAGGTAACTTCTGCTAGTTTACAAAGCCTCGAAATAAAAAGAAAAACGAGCATCGCCAAATTAAACGAAAAATGTGAATTTGGAGTATAAAAGTTGTTCGGTAAAATTGATTTAAACGAACTTTGAGTTTAGATCTGTACTTGGGCGATGTAGATTTTGATTCTTGGATAGTTTTAGCATGATTTAGGCCAATAAAAATAAATAGCAAAAAAATTATTTTGGTAGATATAACCCCTTAACTATTAGGAAATCAGTAATTCCTTCAATTAAACCAGCAAGCAAAAAACGTACTGGTTTTGTTACTCTATTAGGTATATAAAATTCATTGTGGTTCGTTCATGGAAGCATACTTCATGAGCGGACTAACGGATTTACACGATTCTTTTTTTTTTGCTTTGTTCGTTGCGGGCTGGTTCAGGTTTACACGCAAAAAAGCTAAAAAAATGTTCTGGAAAAGTTGAAAATGATTAAAAATTCAATTTCTCATACGGCTCAATGGAGAACTTTTCCATTAAATTGCAAAATTACCTTGGATCGTGCTATGTAATGAATATTCACGAAACATCATGATGTAAGCTGTACATTAGTCTGGGACACGGTTATATGGGAAAAAAGCGATGGTGTTTTTTTTCGCTTCCATGCACTTTTCGTGTTCCTTATGGGTCCTATAACAACCGTGTAACTTTTCAGATTGATCGGTGGAATTATATTTTTGCGCCCGATTTTTAAAGTATTCATACGATTTTATATGAGAAAATTCATGTTTTCAAAACTTATTCTCTAGAGATGTCCAGTTTGCTCCTAAAATTATATCGATATGATATTTGTAGGAAATTTTTTTGGGAAGAACTCTCCTGAAGACCGTAAGGCGCTACGGTGCTTGTAGAAAAAGTTATTCACCCCAAACTGATTGAATGTCTGACGAACGGCTCTTCATCGCTTAAATAAAAATAGTGTTAATAAGCAATATGAGATATTCAGAGTGATTTGCAATTAGGGCGCAACTAACAAAATGTAAACAAATCGTTTTATTACACTATTGGTTTAAATACTCACAAAATCCATGGCAAGAATCCTTTTTTTTGTATAAATCGATGGAATTATTTAAATCATGTTTTCAGTTAAGGGCGACAAAACAGTTTACCCAAAACAAAAGATACTTTGAAACTAGGCCCTTTACATTGTTTTGAAGCAACGGGCTTACTTGTGAAGTTTTTCGTAACCAGGCGACAGTAAAGGGCGGATCAACATTGTTTTCAAAATAAAGGCGCATTTAAAGGGGCGCAACTGAAGAAAAAATAAAAACAAGGCGAAAGAAAGGTGGGCGTATCTCGTTGTCAGAATGCTTTAAGGCGGAAGTGTGTTGAAGCCATAAACGGCCGACTTCTTGCGACCACGTGGTCGTCTTCGAATTTTCAAATGCTTGCCACTCGGTAATAGTTGATGCGGCACTTGTGAGAACATATCATCATGTTCGTTATGGTGACGAAGACATAAGATAGTGTTTTCATAGATAACGCATTACCTATTCCCGAGTCTAATGGCACTGAAATTTCGTAGTCGACCACGTGGTGACCACCTACCACCTTCTACATACTACCACCTTAAGGCTCTTCGAAAAGGGTTAGAAGAAAAACACAGATTTTAGCGATGCACAAATTCAATGTAGTATCGTTAGGAAACTATAAGACAGGTTTATTTTACGTTTATTGTTGGTATTGATGTTAATGTTGGTCACTACCTTTGAAATTACGATTTGAAAATGTATTTGCAAATTATCAAACTGATATTCCCCAATGTTTATCTTTTGCCAGTTGCGCCCTTATCGCAAATCACTCCGGATATATCTCACTTCTTAAATCTTATTGAATATTTTGTACAGTATGTTTGAACAAATTTAATTCGTCTTCGTATTCAAAAAAAAAGGATGTATGCACGCAAAACTTTCCTTATTACTTTAGAAGCAATAGCGCAAAATTGCCTTTTAGGTAACAGACCTCTTACTTAAAAGGCAATAAAATTCTTCCCCAGTCAAGGAACAACACATACTTTCATATATTTAGCACGTGTTACGGGAGTACGACTATCTAATAATGGTTGTTTCAACCACATGCAAGATTTTTTCTGTCTCTGTTTCTGTTTTCTGTTTGAAAATACGAAACTCGTGCCCATCCAGAACAATATTCGCAACTTCGGCAACTCTGGTCAGACAGTATTATATATTTTTATTTCAAGTAAACACTGGGGAACGAAACGAAAGTGTTTCTAATTAGACATTCGAGGTTGACGGTTGAGATTCTGATTATGTGCGGATGAAGGGGACAAAAATGAACCTGATCGTTGTATCAATACAAATGCAGCGAGTGAAGTCTTGCTAACACGTGCATTGCGGTGCTTGGCTGTATGTTCTCCTGCAGAAACACATACAAGCGTGTGGCCGTCATAATTTTTATTACTTTTTGGTTATTACTTTTTGTGTATAATGCGCAGTCATAAGTTTGCGTTGGGTGTGTAGAATGTCCCTCAAGCTGGAAGTACAAAGTCAGCAGAACAAAGAGTTAATAGCATGAAAATTTAGTGCTCATTCGATGCTCATTTAATGCCATATCGCCGAATTTAATGCTCCATCATTTCTTTGAAAAATGCTCTTGTTTGCTAGCTAAAGCAAATAGATAGCAGACAATATTCGAAAATAGCATTTTTAGTCACAAAACAGTTTTGTAACGGTCAAAAACATTTAATGCACATTAAATGCTCTTTAAAAACCTGGTTTTCATGATAATTTTATTGATTTTGTATAAATTTTTCAATAATATGATAATAGTATGATAATACATAAATAGCTTCAATTTTTTCAAACATTTTCCTCTGAAAACAATCAGAATCCTTTTGATACGATTAGATACCAATTAAATGCTCCCATATGCGAGCAGTTTCAATAACTTAGGTGCATTTTTCATTAGATATATTTTTTTCAAAAATATTGTTCTGCTAGCTTAAGAAAAAAGTTAGCAGAACATTGGCCAGAAACAGCATTTTTGAACAATAAACTGTTGTAGAATGGTCATAATTATTTAATGCTCATTAAATGCTCTTGAAAAAACCTGATTTTCATGATAATTTCATTGATTTTGCATAAATTTTTCAATAATATTATAATAATATGATAATACATGAATAGCTTCAATTATTTCGAACATTTTCCTCTGAAAACAATCAGAATCCTTTTTGATACGATTAAATATTAATGAAATGCTTTGATATGCGAGCAGTTTCAATAACTGAGGTGCATTTTTCATTGAATTTATTTTTTTTTTCAAAATGATTGTTCTGCTAGCTTAAGAAAAAATTTAGCAGAACATTGGCCAGAAACAGCATTTTCAAGCAATGAACTGTTGGAGAATGGTCATAATAATTTAATGCTCATTAAATGCTCTTGAAAAAACCTGATTTTCATGATAACTTTATTGATTTTGTATAAATTTTTCAATAATATAATAATATGATAATACATAAATAGCTTCAATTTTTTCAAACATTTTCCTCTGAAAACAATCAGAATCCTGTTGATACGATTAGATACCAATTAAATGCTCTCATATGCGAGCAGTTTCAATAACTTAGGTGCATTTTTCATTAAATATATTTTCTTCAAAAATTTTGTTCTGCTAGCTTAAGAAAAAAGTTAGCAGAACATTGGCCAGAAACAGCATTTTCAAGCAATAAACTGTTGTAGAATGGTCACAATAATTTAATGCTTATTAGATGCTTTTGAAAAAACCTGATTTTCATGATAATTTTTCTGATTTTGTAAAAAATTTCCAATAATATTATAATAGTATGATAATACATGAATAGCTTCAATTTCTTCAAACATTTTCCTCTGAAAACAATCAGAATCCTTTTGATACGATTAGATACCAATTAAATGCTCCCATATGCGAGCAGTTTCAATAACTTAGGTGCATTTTTCATTAAATATATATTTTTCAAAAATATTGTTCTGCTAGCTTAAGAAAACAAAGTTAGCAGAACAATGGCCAGAAACAGCATTTTCAAGCAATAAGCTGTTGAAGAATGGTCATAATAATTTAATGCTCATTAAATGCTCTTGAAAAAACCTGATTTTCATGATAATTTCATTGATTTTGTATAAATTTTTCAATAATATTATAATTATACATGAATAGCTTCAATTTTTTCAAACATTTTCCTCTGAAAACAATCAAAATCCTTTTAATACGATTAGATACCAATTAAATGCTTCGATATGCGAGCAGTTTCAATAACTTAGGTGCATTTTTCAAATGCTTTTGAAAAAATCTGATTCTCATGATAATTTTATTGATTTTGTAAAAAATTTTCAAAAATATGATAATACATGAATAGCTTTAATTTTTTTTAACATTTCCCTCTGAAAACAAGCAGAATCCTTTTTTTTTTGGTGCATTTTTCATTAAATTATAATTTTATTGATTTTTTCTAAATTTTCGAAATATGATAAAGATATGATTTCCATCCTTTTTTATTGATTTTCAGATCAATTCTTTTGTCCTGATAAAGTCGGAAAGATCGTTTATTTTTTGATTTGTTTTTTTGATCTTTTAAAAAAAATATTTTTCAGCGTGCAGAACTTTTTTTATGCAATTTTGAGTGATTGTCAGGTATCGTGTACCATTTCTAATGTTGTCTTATCGGCTTTTGAATGGTTGCGTGCGATTATGACATCATCATACCTCCATATAGTCCATTCCTGTCCATAATGCAACTGGTGATGCACTAGCAGTAATGAAATAATCGGAGTGCAACCAGATTTAACCAATCTCCAAAAACATGATTTCCAGTCATCGATGTTCAAGGTTCTAGGGATTTTTTGTAATTGGGGCTTATTACAGAAAACGAGGCGAGCGGCGAGTTACTCGCCTGACCAATTTTGATATTGCAGATGGCTGGATTTTGGACAAGTAGCTGGTCTGCGAAACTGTTCGACTCAGCTGTCACCAAACATGTTTCACTCGCATTCTCTCAGTCAGTGACTGGAGGTGAGGCGAGTTGCTCGCCTCGTCTTCTGTAATAGGCCATATCATTATGAACTATTTAAATGATTTCTATTCTTCATGAATGATTGATTATTCATTCTCACGTACACTGGTGTTAATACCTAACTCAATTAAAAAAAATGGCGCTTGGTTCAGTGAATTTATCGGCGCCTCAAAAAAAGTGCTTAGAAAGATCGATTCAACAGAGATAGATCCTGCAGCTCCGATTTTTCAGATGGATCGATCCTGGGATCGCTCAGCTGAATCGATCCAGAAGATTGATCTTTCCCTGTAGATCGCCCAATGCCTTATTCCGTATTCTTTTCAATAACAATAACTTCACTGGCTATTTTCTAACAACTGCATACGTGAAGAAAAAAAAAATTTTTAACAACTGTTGGTCCCTTTTTTCGATTTGTTGGGTACTATTTGGTCACTTGTTTTATCAACTGCTTATGCTTATTAGCGGCGAATGCTTATTAGCTGAGTCAATTGAAGGCCATAATCGTCTTGTTCAGTATTAAACTGATAAGATATACAAATTTTTAACCTATGACATCAAGAACGCCAAGCCGGTCGAGGTTGATTTGAAAGGTCTCACCAACGATCAAACCGTTGATGAGATCATCATCACCGCTCAACCACCGATCATCAAACTTACCCCAACAGAATTAATTGGCATATCTAATGAAACGAAAATCGGGCGAGAAAAGTCAGAGAGCTGGAATTTCCCTTGTTAATTATTTAATTCATTCTAACCGGACTTATCTCCCAGATGGTCTCGTCGTACGATGCTGGCCTAACATGCCAGTCGTCGTAAGTTCGAGTCTCGGTTTGGGAGAGACTGTTAGTGTCTGTAGGATCGTAGCGCTAGCCACGCAACACTAAAACAGTCGGCTGCGAAGTCTTTGTATAGTAAGCAGAATGTCAATTTCCGAATCGGAATGTAGCACCCAGGCTTTACTTTGCTAACCGCCCTGAGGTTAAAAATTTGAAATATTAAAGTGGGAGTTATATAGAAAGTTTGGGGGAGGAGAAAAGCCCAATTGCGAATTTGCCAACGTTATGGCCATGGTTCAAAAATCTGTAACTTGGACCAAAAATGCCTCATTTGGGGAGACTCTTCTCACAAAAAGGCCATATGTCCTGTGAAAGAGAGTAAAAATTTTCGCTGTGCGAATTGTAATGGCAACCATATGTCAAATTTTTATTAATGCCCTGTCCGTCTAGCAATTGTTAAGGCAAGGCAATTTAAACAAAATTCAATTTCCCAATCAAAACAAAATTCTCCAAGCTGTACCGCTGTCCCGTCCATTTTTTTACTCTTTTACACAGATAACAGGTTCGGAATAAAATTCTGAAAATGATTATGAAGCGTCTTGGTTTGGTACACTCGAATAACATAGACTTACTGGTGTTGAAACATGAAGCTATGTCAAATAAAATTATTAACAATTTTCGACAAAAATCGTTGCAATTCTAAATTGCTACGATGAGCACTCTTTTTAGTCAATAAGTTTAGAATTAAGTTAGTTGTAAGTATATATTCTTTTTTGATAAGTAGGTTTAACTCCCTACGAATGATAAATCCTAATTGAGACAGCAAACAAATCTCAATAAATTAAATTACATTTTTTAAATTTTAATTTAATTTTAATTCAATTAAATTTTTTAAGTTATTGAAACTGCTCGTATATGGAAGCATTTAATTGGTATCTAATCGTATCAAAAGGATTCTGATTGTTTTCAGAGGAAAATGTTTGTAAAAATTAAAGCTATACAAATAATATCATAATTTTGAAAAATTTATACAAAATCAATGAAATTATCATGAAAATCAGGTTTTTCATCAGGCATTAAATGAGCATCAAATTATTATGACCATTCTACAACAGTTTATTGCTTAAAAATGCTGTTTCTGGCCAATGTTCTGCTAACTTTTTTCTTAAGCTAGCAGAACAATATTTTTGAAAAAAAATATATTTAAGGTGAAACCTCATTGAATCCAAAAATGGCTGACTTCGAGTCACCACTTCGAATTTTCAAAAGCACAAGACTCGGAAATACTCATTGCGTTCTCTATGAAAATTCTATTTTATGTTTGCTTCACCACAGCAAACATAAAATAGCATTTTCACAGGGAACGCATTAACTATTTCCGAATCTTGTGCTTTCGAAAATTCGAAGTGGTGACTCGGAATCGGCCATTTTTGGATTCAATGAGGTTTCACCTTAATGAAAAATGCACCTAAATTATTGGAACTGCTCGCAGATGGGAGCATTGATTTGGTATCTAATCGTATCAAAAGGATTCTGATTGTTTTCAGAGGAACATGTTCGAAAAAATTAAAGCTGTTCATATATTATCATATTATTATAATATTATTGAAAATTTATACAAAATCAATAAAATTATCATGAAAATCAGGTTTTTTCGAAAGCATTTAATGAGCATTAAATGTTTTTGATCGTTATAGAACTGTTTTGTGACTGAAAATGCTAATTTCGCATATTGTCTGCTAGCTATTTTCTTAAGCTAGCAAACAAATGCATTTTTCAAAGAAATGATGGAGCATTAAATTCGGCGATGTGGCATTAAATGAGCATCGAATGAGCACTAAATTTTCATGCTATTAACTCTTTGTTCTGCTGACTTTGTACTTCCAGCTTAAGGGACATGTGTGTAGATCACGAATGACAAACTGTTTTTGAATCAACGCCAGCAGTTTCAAACATTGTAAAACCGTGAAAACATATCCAAATATTTCCGATTAAATCCCTACACCCAGAACTTGCTTTATTTTTCTCTTTGGCTGGGTTACGGTCTAAAAAATCAATATTTAGTTCAAAACTCGGAAAGAAATCATCGGTTTTGTATGAAACGAGATGGGATCACATACTACACGCAAAAGTTAAAGTCTTGTACAATCATTGTGTCTTCCCGATTCGCACAAATGTTGCACAGAAATCGCACAATAAATGTGTGAAACGCATAACGCAACAGTTGTACTGCGAATACATTGACAAAGAATGAAATCAGAATATGTATTATATACCGACACTTTATTTCTCACGTCGAGTGTATTTAGTGACTGCTACTCATAGAGCAGTGCAAGCAGCAAACAACAACTTGTGAACTCACTAGATTTAAATAGCTATAATACTCGATCGATTTATCTCGATGGATTCGGTCATTAAAAAGTACTATTGAATGATTTGCAAAAAAACCTAAATTAATCCACCTAGCGGTCAGACCCAGCCTTTCTCATTCAACTTATATCAAATTGTTATGAAGTTTGTTATTTGTAAGCTTGAGAGATGACTAGTTCGTATGACACTATTTATGTTCAAATAAGTCGTGTAATCTTTGAGATAATAGAATTTCGTTGTTTTATTAACAATTTAATACATAACGGTTGCTTAGTTCGATTATAATCAAATGAAATGGGAACGTATAGGGCAGCCAAACTTTGAAACCACTTGTTCAATCATAAATCATCAGTAAACCCTGAACTAGCCCGTTCATCTGATAATACTATTGATCAAATCGGTTGTGTAGTTTCTGAGATAGTGAAGTTTCGTGATTTTCACAACTCAGTACATTACAGACGAAGTTACAGTTCGATTGCAGTAAAATTCAATAGGGTGTTATAAGTCAGCTAGACCTTTCATTTGACACTAATTCCGTGGAAATCGGTTCAGCCATCTCTGAGAAAAGTGAGTGAGTTTATGTATTCTTCGGAATATGTTTCTTTTCATAGCTAGATTTCACATTTCAAAACATAGCAGGCAAAGTAATAGTCCGATTGAAAAAAAATCAATAGGGTCATATGGGGTAACTAGACCTTTCATATAACACTAATTTTGTGGAAATTGGTCCAGCCATCTCTGAGAAACATGAGTGAAACTAAACAGTCTTCAGAAGACGTTTCTTTTCATAACTTTTGAACCACATATTCAATCTATATAAAATTCAAAAGTTAGGGGTTTTAAGATAGCCCGTTCATTTGATACCAATTTTATTGAAATCGGTTGTGTGGTTTCTGAGATATTGATGTTTCGTGACTTTTACATTTTTAAACATAACCTCTAAAATGAAAATCCAATTACAATGAAATTTAATAGGGTCTTATGGGGCAACTAGAACTTTCATTTGCATATAATTTCATTAAAATCGGTCCAGCCATCTCTGAGGAAAAGTGAGTGAAAAAAAAATCTGCACATACACACACAACAACACACACACACACACACACACATACATACATACATACATACATACAGAAAATGCTCAGCTCGTCGAACTGAGTCGAGTGATATATGCCATTCGGCCCTTTGTGGAGCACTTTCGGTTTTCTATCTTCGGTTTTGCAAGTGATTGCTATACCTTTCTAGGAGAAAGGCAAATAGTTAAAAAAAATTATTAATTAGGAGTAAAATATTCGTGCTGAAGAAATAGCGAAATAAAAAAAATGACTTTGAATTTCGAACATTTCAATCACGAGCAATACCGGGAACGTACGAATAGCACAATACCAAATTTAAATTTTGTTGAGGCCATATGTTTTGATCAAAGCAGTTACAGCTCTAAATAGTCTTTGAATTTCGTTTCTTTTCATAACTTTTGAACCACATATCAAATTGCTATGGAATTTCTTACTTGTGAGTTTGAGAGACAACCCGTTCAAATGACACTAGATATGTTCAAATAAGTCGTGTGATCTTTGAGATAATAGACTTTCGTTGTTTTTATAGTTTAATACATAACGGTTGGAATAAAAATACGATTATAGTCAAATAAAATGGGAACCTATAGGAAAGCCAAACTTTTCATTTGACACTACTTTTCATTTGACACTAAGATTGTTGAATTTAGTCCAGCCATTTTTGGGAAAACGAGTGAATTTGAAAAGTCACCGGAACATGTTTCTTTTCACAATTTTTGAACCACGTGTTTAATCACTATAAAATTCATCAATTAACCTTTAACTAGCCCGTTCATTTGATACCAATATTGTTCAAATCAGTTGTGTACTTTCTGAGATAATGAAGTTTCGTGATTTTCATATTTTGATACGTTACAGACAAAGTAACAGACTGATTACATTGAAATTCAATAGGGTGTTATGAGGCAGCTAGACTTTTCATTTGACACTAATTTCGAGGAAATCGGTTCAGCCATCTCTGAGAAAAGTGAGTGAATTTAAGTAGTCTTCGGAATATGTTTATTTTCAAAGCTGGAATTCACATTTTTAAACATAACAGCAAAATAAATCAATAGGGTCTTATGGGGTGATTAGACCTTTCAAATGACACTGATTTTGTGGAAATCGGTTCAGCCATCTCTGAGAAACATGAGTGAGATTAAACACTCTCCAGAACACGTTTCTTTGAATAACTTCTGAACCACACGTTCAATCTTCATGAAACTCAAAAGTTAAGGGTTTTTTAAGTAGCTTGTTCATTTTAAACCAATTTTGTTAAAATCGGTTCAGTAGTTTCTGAGATAATGATGTTTCGTGATTTTCACATTTTGAAACATAACCTCTAAACTAAAAATCCGATTGCAATGAAATTCAATAGGCTCTTATGGGGCAACTAGACCTCTCATTTGCAATTAATTTCTTGAAGATCGGTCCAGCCATCTCTGAAAAAATCGAGTGAGATTGGGAGAGCGTTACACACACACATACACACACACACACACACACACACACACACACATACGCTCACACACACATACAGAAAATGCTCAGCTCGTCAAACTAAGTCGATTGATATACGAGATTCGACCCTTTGGAGCACTTTTATACTTTTGTTTTTTCCAGTGATTGCTATACCTTTCTAGGAGAAAGGCAAAAAACGAAACATAATTCTGTTCACAACATTTTGTAATCAACGCTAGCTTCACCGCAAAAGTAGCAAAACCCTCCATTCCTCAAAGCCACAAAAGCGTTGCCGATTTTTTATGGCAACACTTGTATTGCGACTTTTACGCCAAATTGGACTACCCCGAAATACACGATTATCACAATCGAATCTCGCACACGATTTCGCAGTTTGGGTGATGGGTATCGATACTAGCGTTATCGAAACGCTTGAAAGAAATATTTCATTATATAGAAAAAAAAATCTCCATCATGACTGCTACCTTGGTAGGTTAATAAAAAATCACTCAGTGCTTGATACCTATATATATTAATAAAGTATACTTGAAACCGTGAGGTCTGGTATCGATACAATGACAATTGAGAAAGTATCGATACTCAGTATCACCCAATCCATCATGTAACACTTAGTTTTGTTTTGATATTCAACCTAATTTTCAACTAAAGCTGCTCAAAAATATATACTTAATGTTGCAAATGAAAAACAAAACAAACAATGAACCCAAAAAAAAAAAACTGCCACTGCGCTACTGAGGTGTCATTTTGATAAAGCGAAATAAGAAATTGGGCAATGAATGATTATCACAGAACTCCAAATAGTCATGCAAGGGGCAATCAATTGTGAATAATTATTATTTGTCATCCTGTGCACGCGCTTTTTTTTTCAAGCGACGGAGAAAGTTCTCTCTCGCTCGTGTGATTTCCATGTACGTGCGACGAGACTAGACACATCACATACAATTTGCAGGTTGCTCTTTCACTTCTTTTTCGGTTCGGATTGCGATGCGCAAGGCGATGTCACGTCGCTTTACGAGATGAGCGAGACACCAGTGCAGTACATACTTGATATTAGTGTTGTTAGTCTCACTCATGCTGTCGGTGCGTGCTTGCTGCTACTCAGGGTAATGCTTGAAGAAGAAAGAGTATCTTGAAAGCGTGTGTGCAGAAGACTGGAGAAATGTAGCATATGTCTCGTTATCAAGCAGAAAGAAGGAGAAAGGTTTTGCTTTTCGCTTGCTTTGCAATGCTGCTTGATCCAAGGATAAATGACAGTTCTAAAAGGTATGCTATTCACGTCGATGCATTAGTATTAGTGACCGTTATGAACCTTTTTCCAATTTAGTATGAAATTTTAAATGATTATGCATTTTAAACTAAACTTATAAAACATATTTTCCTGAAAAGTTATAGAAATGATGTTGAAACATGTTTTATTTGTGAGAAATACATAAACATGCTGGGGTTTAGGTAAAATATACTCTTTTTCATCATTTTGCCGGTAACCTTTCTGCACTTTTCGTTTTTTTCTTGTACTCTAATAGCGCTCCTAAATAAAGTCGTTTATGTTTTATACAGTAACAAAAGTCATGAGCTATGACAATGACTAAGATTATGCTCCAACTATTAGGAATATAGCATTTTTATATATTTTAATTCGACATATTGTCGCAATTTTTCACACTAAATCTAAATTAATATCAATTTTTAAAGTGTTTCAACTGGAGATTCACTCTCCAACCAAAAAAATCAAACAACATAAAACGAGAAATTTCCAAAAATGTTCCGAATTCCATACAAAACGCGAAATTTTTCATAACGAGATTTGTTTGTGTGCGTGGATAGACAAAAATGTAGCATACCTTGTAGAACTGTCATCTATACTTGGGCTGCTTGATACCAGTTGAAATGGTTTAAGTGTAGTAGTTTGGGGCCGCCAAATGCATCGAAAAAACGCTAGAGCATTAATTGCGTTATGCCCAACACGCAATCATTGTACTGGTTTCAAATCACATCAACAATTGCGCTAAAAACGAACAATTTTGTACTGGTTTTACACCATCCAACTTTTGCGTGTAGTAACTGTTCAGGATTTGAATGCTCGAGATTAGAGATGGTCGGGTACGGGTATTTTTACCCGATACCCGTAACCGACCCGTACCCGACGGGTTCGGGTTGGGTTTCGGGTAACGCCAAAAAACATTTTTCGGGTTCGGGTCGGGTACGGGTAATTTAAAAACCAAGGCTTCGGGTTCGGGTCGGGTACGGGTTTGAAAAATTCTCAACTGGTCGGGTACGGGTAATTCGATTTTCGTGCATTATGAGAATTTAATTATTAACTTTTCTAGCCTAGGTGTTTTAGCATAGTCTTGGTCTGGGAGGGAGAAACGGATACGAAGCAGCACGAAGTTGCATCGGTAACGGTATCATTGATTTCTATAGAAGAATGATTGCATTTTGCTCGACCGTGGACTTATTCGAAAAATACTTATTATGATACTATAACTTCATCATAAGTAAAGCAAATAGTATGCTGGGCTTTGCTAAGCGGTTCAGCCACAATTTTCAAGACCCGTATACTATCAAACTATTGTATATTACATATGTTAGACCTATTGTAGAATATTGTAATCTCATATGGATCAGTCCAAAAACAATTCCTTCTTTACGCGCTCCGCAACTTGAGTTGGACTGCATTTCCTCTGTCATCGTACGAAGCACGTTGCATGCTCATTAATCTGCAAATACTTAAACAACGCCACGAATTTGCAATACCAGCCTTCGTCAATGACATTATTTCAATTCGTATAGACTCAGCTGCATTACTATCACAACTCAGCTTTAATATACCTTCACGGCATCTTAGAACGAGAAAACTTTTTTCAGAAAACATTGCAGAACTAATTATGCTAAAAATGGTCCCATAAATCGAATGATGTGTCAGTATAATCTACTTTGTAAAACCATTGGCATAACAATGTCAAAAAAAAAGAAATTAAAAACTGTCTGAAATACACTAGAAATATTTAGCTCGTAACAAGAACATTGTAAACACTATAAATAATAACTGTATGAAATATTTATGTAATCTACATTTGCTTGACGAAATAAATAAACAATAAAAAATAAAAAAATAACATCCGCACAAGCAATGAAATTAACAATATTTTCTGAAACATAATATTTCTGTCCTTTGGTAAGCTACGAGTTTTGAAAGTTTGCCGATTTTTTTAAAGGCATTTTTGTTGTTTAAACGTGTAAGCAATGTTTGCAAATAAACTCTTTTCGGCAGACCTCCTACGTAATTATTACTCGGGTATCAAAAAAAGTCGTTTGGTAACAGTTTCTAACTATACACTTCATCACGGTTGAGTCTTGATTTTCGTTTCACAAAATAGTGAGGTATGAAACTGTAAAATTATTGAAACTCTGCGCAAGTCTACGTAAATAAAAATAAACTCAAAAATCTGAAGAAACTGACTCGAAAAATCTGTGTTTTGCATACAAATTTGCACATTTAGTATTCGTGATGTTCGAGTCATACTCGGGTTACAGCAGGAAAATAGTTACACGCTATCAAAAAACGACGAATGTGCGAGTCATCTGTTTCGATAATTTCTTAGTGTAGTATTCGTTTCTTCCTCCCAGGAATATTAGATTCCTGATTGCTACGATGTGCACATAAAACTCGTCGCTGAATTTAAACTCTACCAGACATGCATTTTTCACCATTGTTGTGCGAGTTGTGCTAGTAGGGTAAATTAACAAAATAAAAATTTTCAGCAGTTTATAAGAATCATACGTATGCACGTATGCATACAAAATAAATAATTGAAAGACCTGATCAATATTTTGTAGATATTTTGCTGCGTGATAAAAATTATCAAATTTTTCAACATCAGACGAGCGGACGTTCTCAGTGACAGATGCTACGCTGGATTCTGGGAGCACCAATACATCGCCTGGAACTCTGGCTCAATGACATTCGTTCACATGAACACTCGGGTCTAGCCCAACACTGGCCATCATCTCGAGAAACCACATATGACAATCAGTGCATAAAATGTACGAGGTAATCAGGTATTTAAAAAAAAAATTAAATAAAAATCCAGGACGGGTCGGGTACGGGTCGGGTGCCGGTAATTTCGGGTTATTTTTCTTTCGGGTACGGGTAGCCAAAATCTACATATAATCTACATTGTAAAACCATTGGCATAACAATGTAAAAAAAAGAAATTAAAAACTGTCTGAAATACACTAGAAATATTTTATGTAATCTACATTTGCTTGACGAAATAAATAAACAATTAAAAATTAAAAAATAACATCCGCACAAGCAATGAAATTAACAATATTTTCTGAAACATAATATTTCTGTCCTTTGGTAAGCTACGAGTTTTGAAAGTTTGCCGATTTTTTTTAAAGGCATTTTTGTTGTTTAAACGTGTAAGCAATGTTTGCAAATAAACTCTTTTCGGCAGACCTCCTACGTAATTATTACTCGGGTATCAAAAAAAAGTCGTTTGGTAACAGTTTCTAACTATACACTTCATCACGGTTGAGTCTTGATTTTCGTTTCACAAAATAGCGAGGTATGAAACTGTAAAATTATTGCAACTCTGCGAAAGTCTACGTAAATATAAATAAACTCAAAAATCTGAAGAAACTGACTCGAAAAATCTGTGTTTTGCATACAAATTTGCACATTTAGTATTCGTGATGTTCGAGTCATACTCGGGTTACAGCAGGAAAATAGTTACACGCCATCAAAAAACGACGAATGTGCGAGTCATCTGTTTCGATAATTTTTTAGTGTAGTATTCGTTTCTTCCTCCCAGGTCTTGATTTGCACTGTGACCAGGGATGCCGCATGTACAGAAATATCTATGTTATACCGAATTTTAGATTCCTGATTGCTACGATGTGCACATAAAACTCGTCGCTGAATTTAAACTCTACCAGACATGCATTTTTCACCATTGTTGTGCGAGTTGTGCTAGTAGGGTAAATTAACAAAATAAAAATTTTCAGCAGTTTATAAGAATCATACGTATGCGCGTATGCATACAAAATAAATAATTGAAAGACCTGATCAATATTTTGTAGATATTTTGCTGCGTGTTAAAAAATTATCAAATTTTTCAACATCAGACGAGCGGACGTTCTCAGTGACAGATGCTACGCTGGATTCTGGGAGCACCAATACATCGCCTGGAACTCTGGTTCAATGACATTCGTTCACATGAACACTCGGGTCTAGCCCAACACTGGCCATCATCTCGAGAAACCACATATGACAATCAGTGCATAAAATGTACGAGGTAATCAGGTATTTAAAAAAAAAATTAAATAAAAATCCAGGACGGGTCGGGTACGGGTCGGGTGCCGGTAATTTCGGGTTATTTTTCTTTCGGGTACGGGTAGCCAAAATCTACATATAATCTACATTGTAAAACCATTGGCATAACAATGTAAAAAAAAGAAATTAAAAACTGTCTGAAATACACTAGAAATATTTAGCTCGTAACAAGAACATTGTAAACACTATAAATAATAACTGTATGAAATATTTATGTAATCTACATTTGCTTGACGAAATAAATAAACAATTAAAAATAAAAAAATAACATCCGCACAAGCAATGAAATTACCAATATTTTCTGAAACATAATATTTCTGTCCTTTGGTAAGCTACGAGTTTTGAAAGTTTACCGATTTTTTTTAAAGGCATTTTTGTTGTTTAAACGTGTAAGCAATGTTTGCAAATAAACAAATCAAAAAAAAGTCGTTTGGTAACAGTTTCTAACTATACACTTCATCACGGTTGAGTCTTGATTTTCGTTTCACAAAATAGCGAGGTATGAAACTGTAAAATTATTGCAACTCTGCGAAAGTCTACGTAAATATAAATAAACTCAAAAATCTGAAGAAACTGACTCGAAAAATCTGTGTTTTGCATACAAATTTGCACATTTAGTATTCGTGATGTTCGAGTCATACTCGGGTTACAGCAGGAAAATAGTTACACGCCATCAAAAAACGACGAATGTGCGAGTCATCTGTTTCGATAATTTTTTAGTGTAGTATTCGTTTCTTCCTCCCAGGTCTTGATTTGCACTGTGACCAGGGATGCCGCATGTACAGAAATATCTATGTTATACCGAATTTTAGATTCCTGATTGCTACGATGTGCACATAAAACTCGTCGCTGAATTTAAACTCTACCAGACATGCATTTTTCACCATTGTTGTGCGAGTTGTGCTAGTAGGGTAAATTAACAAAATAAAAATTTTCAGCAGTTTATAAGAATCATACGTATGCACGTATGCATACAAAATAAATAATTGAAAGACCTGATCAATTTTAATATGAGGTAACTAACGGAACCCAAATTATCCATACACTGTTATGAATAGATATTTTGCTGCGTGATAAAAATGATCAAATTTTTCAACATCAGGCGAGCGGACGTTCTCAGTGACAGATGCTACGCTGGATTCTGGGAGCACCAATACATCGCCTGGAACTCTGGTTCAATGACATTCGTTCACATGAACACTCGGGTCTAGCCCAACACTGGCCATCATCTCGAGAAACCACATATGACAATCAGTGCATAAAATGTACGAGGTAATCAGGTATTTAAAAAAAAATAAAATAAAAATCCAGGACGGGTCGGGTACGGGTCGGGTGTCGGTAATTTCGGGTTATTTTTCTTTCGGGTACGGGTAGCCAAAACAAACTTTTTCGGGTTCGGGTCGGGTACAAGTATTTCAAACAAACCCGACTTCGTTCTCGGGTCGGGTACGGGTTTGAAAATTCTCGATGAGTCGGGTACGGGTAGCAAATTTCCCATACCCGACCATCTCTACTCGAGATACACGACAAAAACTACAAAAGGATCCCTCGCTTTCAATCGCCTGATCATTTTTGGTTTGATATCCAGCGGAACATCTGAGTCTAAAAGAGCCAATCCAACTTATCCTGGGATAAAATACCACAAGTGATTCTTCATCATTTCAGTTACAGCGTCTGAAACCACTTTATTAATCACGGCACATGCGAAAGAATCATGTAGAAAATTCGAAACTCGATTAGGACATTGAATAGGCTTCGTACATCGGAAATGTACCTGAATGTAAAGTTTGACTATAAAAACAAAAATGTAAAACAGAAATGAAACAGAAATGCAATTTAATTCTCCCAACTCCAAGAGCTTTTTAAGGGAGCTGCGTGGCCGACAGAGTCCGATTTGCCAAGCGAATGATTGTAGGTTTGAATCCTAGTAGAATTTGGCCATTCTTTATCACAAAGGACTTAAGGTTGGGTTTATTTTATTATAATATTTTGGTGTGCTTCCTTTGAACTAAATAAGTCCCTCTCATAATAAACTGACCAGAAGGACTCCCAACGAAACTTCTCCAGGGAATTGTAATTTGTGATATTTGGCACGAGGAACGAGGCTTGGTATAGTACAGCAAGTCAGTGTGTAAAAGAAGGGTAAAATCTTTACACACAAGCAGGGATAAAATGATAATAAGCATGCCACTTCTCAATAGCGGTATTGCTAATAACAGAAGTGCAGGATACAGCAGACACCCGGGCATATCTCAGAATAGGTCAACTATTCTGGTCGCAGTGAGGGGGTCCATACAGGAAAAAAGAGCTCTTTATAATCGCCGCGAACTTGATTGAGTTTGAGCCGGTTTGAGCGAATTATTGGATAATTGATTGGCTATGAATGAATTGGTTTCGTTTAATGCTTTTGTAAAACGGTTGAAGACAAGTTTTTAAGGGTTGCTGCTTTTGCCATATAGGGTAACGGGGGTATTTTGGCCAGCTTTGGGAAGTGTTCGCACAGTTCATTAAAAATAAACACAATTTTTCAACATAAACACCAACTTTATTATACCATTGTTAAAAGCTTAGTGTCTATTTTGATATACATTGTTCAACAATGCAATATATTGAAAAATATCCTAGAAATATCAAAATTTCTACGAAGTACTAAAAGCATATTTTGGTCCACCAAATTTTTACTTTGGCCCACCTTTATATCTACAGACGTGTATGGAAATAGTTCGGATTAATTATATTTAAGAACATCATCGGTATTTTTAGAGCAAAAATAGTGGGTTTGGGGAGAGTATCCTTCTGCTGTGAATTTCTGTAAATTTTAGACATCTAAAAATGAAATAATTTGGCTTATAGCGGTTTGACAGGCATTCTCAGCCAATTTCATATCGTTATATGTGATGAATTAAGAAGTAGTTACCTGTAAATTGTCACAAGCTGCTTCTTTGTTCACGTGCAATGGCCGAACGGTAATCAAAGAGATGTCAAAACTTGGCATGGCCAAAATATGTTTGCTTCAGAAAGAGGCAAACATATTTCGGCCATGCGTTTAACCACTTTTTCAACTTTTTCCAACATGTTAGAGTATACAAACTGTTTCTATGACATTTTATTGATGTTGCTACAACAACGAATTGTTTCAAAAGCATACATATTTGTTACAATAGCTTCCGGACGTTGACTTGTATATTACCACTTCCTCTTGACTTTGGGTTGACTCAGCCATGACTTTGAATATGTATAATTTAATTCCAAAATAACACTACCTAGTGACAGTTTTTCGCCGAAAATTATAGTGTAGTATGATTCTTAGATGTGTTATTCAATGTTGCATGCATAGTTTTATAATAGTCATTGAATTTATCAGATAAAATGCGTAAAATGTTACCGGGTGGGCCAAAATATGCATGTGGGCCAAAATACCACCGTTACCCTATTATATTATTGCATGAAAGTTCATAGATATGAAGAAGACGAGTAAGATTGGTTAGCTTTCGACCGAACAAATCACTTAAAATAAAACAGCAACACAAACTTGTCCGAAATACTCCAATCCACTAGCGTATTATGAACTATGGCGATATTTTTGCCGGAGCTTGAATCACTTTAAGCGTGCCCAAGAGCTTTGCTGTTCCATCGTAACTCACAAGAATTGCAATTCGATCAACATAAAGTCGACCGACTATATTTGTTACAATTTTACCGTTCTTATGAAATAGATTAACATTAATTTTATACGAAAAGTTCCAAATAATTTCCAGAATACTACATTGCCAATGAAGTCGGAATTTGCTTCACCATTTCGATTTCAACTGTTTACTTCACGGATTTGCTGCAATGAAGTACGATTTAGTGTATAATCACTGAATGGCAGCTTCAAACCCTCTAACGTATATAAGAGATCATTCATTTATCACGTAACGTAACGAGGGAGGTATTCAACGAAGCGTTCGACTACCGGAGGTCACCATGCAAAATTACGTTTCTTAGGGATGGGAGGTACTCAAAATTGTCAAAATTTCCCGTTACGTAACATGTGAATGTCCCTAATGATATACTTTTATAATGAAAGAGTATTTCGACGCAAAATATACAACTATTTTAAGAAACAAAGGCAAAAAACAGCAAAAAGTGGTAAAAAACCAGCATTTTTTATGAGAATCAATTTTTTCAAATATAAGCGTTTTGTGGGCCTAATAAATGACCTTGGATCAACTTCAAATTTTTTGGCTTATTATTGGAGTAAAAAGGAAACCTTTTTCCGCCCGGCGCTCATCGAAATCGCATGATGTTGCAAAAAAGGCCACTCTACTATGGCCGTTACATCCACACTGAATGAAGGGAACATAAATGAACCTGATGGCGCATTGAATTTTCACACTCATTTCGTAAATTGAAGGAAAAGCTAGCAAGGATAAGTTTTTGTATTTTATATTAGTTTTATACTAGTTCATTAAGACTGTCGCTCAGATGAATTTTACACAAATAAACAAACAAACAAAATGGCACATTTTTTGAATATATCAAATAAAAGCTCTTAAGTTGCGGTACAAAACGTATTCTTTGGATTGCTTCCTATGGATGTTGATGAGAGAAAATACGAGTTTTTTAGAAAAAAATGCGGATTTCTCATCATGTAACCTCGACAGCAACTCCCAATAACCTGCATTTCGTAGCATTTATAGGGTGTTGGCGCAAACCCTACGATGTGTGATTTTTTGATTGCGGTAAACTCGCACGTTTGATTTAATGTCGTTGGGGCAATTAAGGCCCAGTTTAGTCGGCAACAGATGGGAAGCGGGAAAGTTTTCGGGAGTTGTAACTTGAAAACACGCGTATTAATTACTACGAAATATATTAAATTAATTTCTTTTAATGTACACGACGGCTACCGGCAGCGGGCCGGCTAGCGCTATGGCCAAAGGCCGACTAGCACAGCAGCCGGCTAACGACTAACGACTATAGTAAAGTAACTGAACAACATACACACTGGTCTGGCGCTGCTGCGAAGAGCGCTTTTATATGCTGCCGGACAGTGGGCAGCATTGTCGAGCGGCAAACAAAGCCGCAAATAAGCGCGCGCAGATCGGCGTCGCTTGGGTCTCAGCTGGTCACTCACGGACGACAGTCATGCCCAGCTGAGGCGGGACTTTTGGCGCGAACATACTCCCCCCCTTGAAACCCCATGGGTTTCAACATTTTCCGAAAGAAGGGGCAGGGGTCCGGAGAGAGCAGGCATGGCTCCGCAAGGCAGCTGGGAGCGCTGAGATGCGGTTGCAGGCATGATCCGACCAAACTTCTAAGTGGTGTGGGTGATGAGTAGCAACGAACCCAAGCTGCGCTGGCGGTAGCAGGTAGGCATCGGGAAAACCAAACCGCAGTGACGAGAGCGAGCACCGGCACACCTGTGCGGCGCAGGCGAAATGGGTAGCAATATCCAATCTTCTGGTCTACTCTGGCAACGAGTAGGCAGCTATGAACACTTAAGCTGCGCTGACGATGACAGGCAGCAGGAACCAAGCTGCTCTGGCGATGGCAGGAAGCGAATCCAAAATGCTGCGCTGACGAAGGCAGGCAGCGAAATCGAAGCTGCACTAACATGAGGCAAGCAGCGAATTCAAAGAGCTGCGCTGGCGACGGCAGGCAGCGAATCCAAAAGCTGCGCTGGCAAGGCAGGCAGCAATCAAAGAGCTGCGCTGGCGAAAGCAGGCAGCAAAATCCAGTTAGCGGATCTACCCTGGCAACGGGTATTTTGCGATGAATGTGCGGACTGCACTGATGATTAGCAAGCGGCGGTGTGCAGCGTTGCTCCGACGAACTAGACGCAGGGGTCCGGAGTGGAGGCATGGCTCCCAATCACTGCTGTGTGGACGCGACGGTCCAGAATGCCACTGAATGATGCGCTCCAGCAGCCCGATACCTAGGTGGAGACAGCAGTCGAAATTGCCACTGGATTTTGTGCTCCAGCAGCCCTAAACTACGATGACGCAACGGTCGAGAATGTCACTGGATGTTTCGCTCCAGCAGCTGCGTTCTTCGGTAGACGGATGGTCGAAAATACCACTGGATGGTACGCTCCAGCAGTCCTTTACTTCGATGTTGCAACGGTCAAAAATGTCACTGGATGGTTCGCTCTAGCAGCTGCTTCGGTGGACGCAGCGGGCCAGAATGCTACGGGATGGTACGCTCCTATAACTGCACTCCGGTGGATGGTACGGTCGACAAAATGCCACTGGATGGTCCGCTCCATCCGCTGAGTTTATCGATGGACGCAGCGGTCCAGATTGCTACGGGATGGTACGCTCCTGCAGCTGCACTCCGGCGAATGGTACGCTCCGACCGGTTTACTGAAAATTCGCTAAGCTCAAGCGAGTTGCATTTTATTTTATTTTAGCGAATACCTAACTTTGAAAAATGGTGGGGCGGCAGATTCGATCGCCTGGTTGACCAAAACCTGCGCTGCCCCTATTGCCTGGTTGGCTGGAACCTGCTTTTTTTTTGAAGTAGAATACTTCTCTCAGGAAGTTCGGCTACATAGGGATGTGAATCTAAAACCGGGATGAAAATCTTAAACCGAAAAAAGTGAAAAATATGTCCAATTTCAAATGCTAATAAAACGGTTAGTATTCGATGGATTTCCTTCGTTCTTGCAGCAATAGATTGGAATATCTTCTAAGATTCTTCCCAAAATAAGATAATTGTAATTTTATTATTCACACTATTGTACTATTGAAAATAGTCAAGCCTTGTCAAAACGAAAAATTCGACCTCTGATTGGTCGTTATATGCTTGCTTCCCAAGCACGGTCGACAGGATCATATACCTTGCAATTCAAAACATGCTATTTGGCCTATATAAGAGCCTGCTTCAGCCGGAGCCGCTCATAATAGTTCTAGACAGCGACTAGCACTAGCCCTGTGGTTGGTCTCAGGAGCAGCGCGGTTTATCTCAGCGTGTGTCGCCAGACAGCCATTATTCCCCCCGTGTTGGGGCAGCATGATGATTGCCATCAGGAAATCCAATTTCGGAAATCAAAATGCCTTTTTTAAGGCAAATAAACAAGTCATTGAAGGTTAATAATTTTTGTCAACGCAAGCAAGCATTCTGTGTTGCATCCTAGCAATTCAAATTTGTCGCACCCGTCTAATTTACTGAATGTGAAATAGCTTCCACAGTGCATGTTGTCCGTGTATCTTAATTCCCCCAATGTTAGGGCAGCTCAAAGGTTGTAATTAGCAACCGATTTCGAACCGCAACATGCTTTTTTCAAGGCAAATAAAAAATAATTGAAGGTTAATAATTTTCTGGCATCAACACAAGCAGACATTCTGTGCGGGATGCAATCAAATTCTGTTGTATTTGTCTAATTTTTACTTTCACTTTATTTAGTAAACCCCCCACTGTAGGGGCAGCGCAAAGGCTGCGATCAGCATAACCGACATTGAATAATTAACTGCCCTGTTAGTACGCATTCACAAAAGCAGTTAGTTCGACTATGCAGAGCTAATATGTAGTCGATTCAATCAATCAGCATAAACAGAATTTCGTCGTCTCCCAGCTGCCAGGTTGCAACATGACAACACGCAACAGCGCAGCAAACGAAATCGCTTGATGTTACAAACCGCAATAAGATACGGGTTAAAACCGTTGCGTGTGTGAGAGCACCATCGGTGTTTATTCGCTGGATACACTATCTACTGTCTACTGAACGCAATAATCTGCTTACATGCGACACGGGGACGGGAACATTTTCTTCAACCAAGCTGCACAACACGACACAAAACATGTTATTTTGTTGCTTCAATGAGAGTGCTATCGGTCCGGCTCGACAAGAAATCATTTTTGTGCATCCGTGCTACGAAACTGAGGAAAAACTTTAGAAACTGAAAAAAGAGGTGGAGCTTATCAAATGATCGCTCTGAGCCGGAATGAAGTCACACATATTTTTCAAGTTATATCATTCCACCACGTACGTAAAATAATTCATTCCTATTTTCATCCCTATATAAGAGCCTGTTTTAGTCGAAGCCGCTCAAAATAGTTCTGAACAGCGACGACAGCAGTCCTCCCTTAGCAGCAGCGGGAGCGAGCAGTGGGTACCATCGATAGCGGATAGCGGCCACAACTGTGGCATGGCTGCGGATAGCGTTGCAGTTGCTCAGCAGTTGGGCCAGCGTATAGCGGCCACAACTGTGGCATGGCTATGCATAGCGTAGCTGTTGCAGCGGGTATATCAGCATCGATAGTAGCAGGGTCAGCTGATGCAACGACACTCCCTTCACGAAAATGCTGTTTCAGCGTGGTAGCGGGAAGCATCAGCAGCAGGCTTGCATGAAGTGAATACATCAGCCAGCAACTTTCTCTAAGGCCTCTGCCATAGTAGACGCGAAAAGCGGCGCGAACCGATACGCTCGGCCGTAGGTTAATGTACAGCTCTACTGATGGCTGAACATTAACCTACAGCCGAGCGAATCGATTCGCGTCGCTTTTCGCGTCTATTATGGCAGAGGCCTAATGGGAAAGTTGTATCATTTTGTTCAGAAGAATATTATTGTCGGTAGTATTACAGAGATGCGATTGCGTAAATCCGATTTTGAATTGAACAATTGTTCTTTTGAGAACAAATGAAACACTTATTTGAAGAGTTAATAGCTTTCGGTACCAATAGCAGTATAGTGACAGCCTCAGCGGTAGATGCAGATGCAGCCGGTACTTCCCTGAGGCCGATGTAAAGGTAAATGGGAGCAGCACGGCGAAACAGTTCGGGTTATGGTTAGACGCGCGTCATTTTTCGTTGTTGATATTCCCCACATGAAACGACGCGCTTTCGTATGATAGCGGTGGTATTAGCGGTAGATGCATTTGCCAACAAGCCGTGTCTAGTTTTCAATGTGAAAACACCTTTCTCACTGTGTTGACCGTGCGCCTTAGTCCTCACTATCAAAGTAACACAGAGATGTAAGATAAACACTACATCCTATGATAAATTGAACAATTGTCCTTATAAGGACAACAAATGAATTAATGAAGATTTAATTTTGAATCAGAATACTTCTCTCAGGAAGTTCGGCTACATAGGGATGTGAAATGAAAATCTAAAACTGAAAATAAATCGGTTAGTTTTCGATGGATTTCCTTCGTTTTTGCAGCAATCGATTAGAAAATCTTCTAAGATTCCTACCAAATGCATGAAATTGCAATTTTATCATTCGAACTATTGTATTATTGAAAACTCTTAAGCCTTGTCAAAACACAAAATTCGACCTCTGATTGGTCGTTATACCGCGCTTTCCCAAGCACGGTCGGCAGAGTTATGGACCTAGTAAATTGGGAATGCATCATTTGGCCTATATAAGAGCTTCTTCAGATAATAAACAATCATTTTATCGGATATTAAATTGAACAACTGAAATTTGAAGAACACAAATGATTATTTGAAGAGTTAATATTTTCTCGTTTTGCGCTATAATCCAAAGTTAATTATCTTCATCTACATGCATACTCTGATTATTATTGCGTGTTTGCGTCGCTTAGTGTTTGGCTACGGTCATGCAGAACGCAAATAACGGCGCGATGCGATTCGGCAAGACGAAATCTGTTGAAATGTATAGCTCTACTTCGCCTTAAAAAGAGCTGTACATTTCACCACGGTAAGGCGAATCGCATCGCGCCGGCATTCGCGTTCTGCATAACCGTAGCCTTTGTTCCGTTCCCGTTTAATGATGTCGTATTAAATGTGCATATTACAATTCGGCAGCACTTCAACGTCTCATTTGCACAAAATTTAAAAATATTCAATGAACTTCATTCAAAATATCAGACAAAAAGAAATTACAATACTGCCAACTGACACGCAAGCAGCCGGGTTATCTTTCTTGTAAAAGTATTCTACTTCAACCTTGCGGTCGTGGCTTTGCATACAACCTTCTTGTGATTTTTTCTTCACAGGCTGGAACCTGCTTGCCACTTCTGACTTGTGGCGCGATGAATGTCGATCCGGATTGGTTAGATCCCAATACACCAGATTGGTGAGACTAAAGTTGCAGGAACACGTTCACAGCGATGGCTTCGAAACATCAAATCAAATTGGCGCGGAATGCGCGGCGACGGTACATGGACGTTGTGTCCATCAAGCATCGATGCGAAGATGCTTCAACTCATTACAAAAGTGAACAAAATACAAAACGGCTGCGCACAATGCCAGCATTGTCTCTTATTGTTTCACTCACTTCAAGTACGGAATGCCCTTTGTGCGATTCGAAATTTTCTACACAATACTCCATAGTTCGGTCACTTATAAGCTTTGTCCATTTGAATAATTGCCCGAATCGGCACACAACGAGCACTTTGGACATTGGCACGAAATTGTACTTTCACAAACGAGCACTAGTGATTTCCGTGTATCACTTTAGCCATTTCGATCTAGGCCTGATTTATATGAGAAATGTTCAACAATTAGTACGGACGCGAGCAACGTGCTCGACACAGTTGACGTCCCGTTAGAAAAACTGCGCGTTCTGCTGGAGCACTATTATTTGCCGGCTGGCATCGAGCGGCAAGGGAAACAGAATGGAACTTGTCGATTGCGGCAAGCATCGACGCGACCAGCACTCTGCCATTGTGTTTTGGCAGTTGACGAAACCGACGGCGAACGACACAAAAAACGCACGGGTTTCTGATAGCACTACCAAGATGCCGTATCCTGGTCACGGCACCAATTTTATGTTAGCGCAAACCCTACGTTGTGTGATTTTTTGATTGCGGTAAACTCGCACGTTTGATTTAATGTCGTTGGGGCAATTAAGGCCCAGTTTAGTCGGCAACAGATGGGAAACGGGAAGGTTTTCGGGAGTTGTAACTTGAAAACACGCGTATTAATTACTACGAAATATATTAAATTAATTTCTTTTAATGTACACGACGGCTACCGGCAGCGGGCCGGCTAGCGCTATGGCCAAAGGCCGACTGGCACAGCGGCCGGCTAACGACTAACGACTATAGTAAAGTAACTGAACAATACACACACTGGTCTGGCGCTGCTGCGAAGAGCGCTTTTATATGCTGCCGGGCAGTGGGCAGCATTGTCGAGCGGCAAACAAAGCCGCAAATAAGCGCGCGCAGATCGGCGTCGCTTGGGCCTCAGCTGGTCACTCACGGACGACAGTCATGCCCAGCTGAGGCGGGACTTTTGGCGCGAACATAGGGTTTTACTAACATGCAAGTTTTCAGGAATATCAGTACACTTTACTCGAAGCTATAGTAATTAAACATTTTTAGCAGTTTTTGGATATCTCTTCTCTCCACTGACTCCTTTCCGAAAAATCTGAGAATATACAAAAAAAATGTTCTATTACATTGCCAAACAAACCCTGATAGTTTCAGTCGGATCGGAGACCTGTATTTGTAACTGTCAATAATTATCGTTTGTAATCAAGCTTGTATGCACTTTTGGATCATTGTGAGGGTTTTTATGATGTCAATGATTTGCAAGAACTCCAAGCAAAGTTTCGCGAGTTAACAACTGGTAAACTTCAGTTGTTATTGACAACAAAAACAATTGCCTTCAATCTTTTCAGATTTTTATAATTATAAGTTAATTTCAATTCTTATAATCTCTCTTTCATCGGTGGTTGGAAAAAGAATATTGTCTCAATACAATCTGGACACTAAGTTGAGGAACAAGTTAGCTGTTCCATTGCAATTTTAGAAGCTGAATGGTTAGTTCAATCGAGCGGAACAAGCAGCGAGATAAAGTTTAGTGTTAATATCAGGTTAAGAAGTTGAAATATTTATAGAATAAGTTTTTTAAACGAGCATTTTTCGATGATTAATTGTTAATTTTTAATTTTTTTTTCCTAAAAAAAAATATTCTTTCAGAGTAAATATATATTTTTCTTAAAGAGAAACTAAACTATTAACTACGACTTTGTCGAAAACGTCACACTGACATAACGAACCGTTTCGGTTCTAAAATATTTGTAATCATCAACGCCCTTTTTACATAGCTCCCCAAAAACGAGTCGTGATTCAAAAATGAAATACCCAATACCACAGAATGGCATTTTATGCCTGTAGAAACATCCACACAAAGTTCCAATCAAATCGAAAATGGTCGATTGAAATGTTTGACCGTTTCTGTGGGATTGCTCATGAGTAATATTCGAACCTATATAGCACTAATGTAAATGTATATATGTTGTAGAATTTGAGATTCTCATGGTTTGCAATCACAGAGTATGGCGATGTTCGTTCCAGCATCAATATTAACAATATTAGCTCATGAAAATAAAACCAAGTCATCACAACAAATCATCATTATTTGTTTACTTCATAAAATTTACCGACTACAGGAATCCTACAGTTGGAGATTGCACAAACGAAACAACCAAACCTATAAACATGCTTGATGCCACCGCATCATCACAAGCAATAACCGAACGTGACAAGCAGAAGTTTCAGACACATAAGCAGAGCACAGTACAGATGTTTTCTGCAAACAGAGCCAACGATGATATCAGCATGTCATTGACAAGAAGAAAATATATTTAGCTTCTCCTGTTCGTGCATTTGTGAGCTAAAAATTAAAATAAATGATCAGAACTTGACAAATGAGAGAAGATTTTTTTTTATTAAAAGTAATAACTTCGAAAAAAGTCCGAATGTTAACGGTTGCAATCAAAGTACAGGTCGGACTCGATTATCCGGAACATCAAAAATTTTTCATTCCGGATAATCGAATCACACAAAAAACACTGAAATGTTGCGATTAACGAACACAAAATAAATATTTCTTTTCTTTATTTTACTTGTATGGTGCAGTGGCATAAGTAGAAGTTATTTCTGAGGCGAAAGGGGGTAAAATCTTGAGAAGCAAAAAAAAAAATTGGACATTGATTATTTTCACTAAACTCGAACATGTCCCAAACATGCCGGAAATGACTTAAAAGGTAACAAATATGCCAGAAGGGATGGTGAAGACAAAACTTCGGAATTAAAATAAAAAGGGACACCAAAAATACATAATTCCGGATAATCGAGTCTAAAATTCCGGATAATCGAATTCCGGATAATCGAGTTTCCAGATAATTGAGTCTCCGGATAATCGAGTCCGACCTGTATTAGAAATTTCGTATTCAGATTCTATTTTTCACATGCAACCTTGGCTGCTTCTGCTTCCGACGGGTCTGCAGACCCATTCTTCCCTTGGCACGCATAACGTTACTCGCCGAGGTTCCAAGCTTTCTCGCCACATCTCGTACTGATACTGAAGGATGCCGCTTGTAGTATTCCTTGACCTTTTTGTCCATTGTGGGATCAACAGGCCCGGGTTTTCTACCACGTCTTGGGGCATCAGTAAATGTGCACTCTTCACAATGCTTCCGCAATGCGGTTTGAACTGCTCCGACACTTATACCTTCTTCTCTGGCTAATTTTCTTATAGAAAGACCACTCACGGTGCCCCATTTGTGCACAATTCGCTTTCTTTGCTCGGGAGAAAGGCCACGCATTTTCAAAATTTCGCACTAAATGTTAGAAAAAATGACAGCATCTGTTTCTTTTGGATGTAAACAACAGGACGCAGCCAACGTTTGGTTGAATACTGCACGTTATTTGAAATGACGGTTGATCGTAAGTGTATTTATAATTATCAGAACGGTCTATAATTTACAGCCGCGCGCAACGCAACATATGGTATAATGCTAGCCGCGTTGGCAAAAGTAAAAACACTACTTGTGCCTGTCGGCGCTTTGCTTGAGCTTGAGCTTGAGAGCTTGAGCTTGAGCTTGATTGATCACCACCGGTTGCCACTTCGTTACTGATCAGGATCGATTGGAGTTGTAAATCGAATTTAGTGATTCCTGCTTGGGATTTAGCTTTTCGATGTGCATCTCCAATAACCCCTGCATGCTGATCAGTACCGACGCCTGCCGGTCCAGAACGTAGATCAAAGGAAGGAAGGAAAGGGGTGTTAGTTCGATACTTGTTGTTACTAGAGGCTGGATATACTCCTGCACACTCCACAAGCACCACGGGCATAGGAATTTTGTGTTAGTTGTTTGTCGCGTTTCTTCTCTACATACGATAAAACTCTTGGCGGTATTTATGGGCCCTCGTCCACTAAGATATTTTTCGCGAACCTATCTTCTATGTATCTAAGACGTTTTGTTTCATTGATTTGAGGAGTACGACGGGAATAACGAGCTTTGTACTAATAGAGGAACTGACCGACCCTTCGAATTTTGAACCCGACGTGCACGCACTTTCCCGAGGTTAGTGGTGCGATCTATGATATATGAACTCACGAAAGCGCGCCAGGTGCCAACATGTTTGAAACCTCATCATATTTGCAGTGACGGGATACAAGCGAATCGTGGAGGTTAAGTAATTTCGGTTACCTTACGTATCGTACGACTCTACGCGTTTCTGCTCATGAACACCTTAATTTACCCATTCACGAATCAATGAGTAGCTTTATTTCGTAAGACGTTAAACTTTATTCGGAAACTGTAAGCCGACCGCAATTTTAGAGGATACAAGATCTACAACGCGTTTTTCTCTTGTAATATAATTTGGAATGAGCTAAGTATCCTAATGAATTCAAAAACTGGCAAATTTACATGCATCCAAAGCCCTTAAAATTCAAAAACAAAAAATTGCATCCAACAAGATTTAAACATTATTGAATAAAAAAAAATTCAAGTGTATCAACATTTGTCCAAAAGCTAGGAAAATCATAAAAATAATAGGGTTAAATATGGTTAAATGACCGTAACCGATCAGAACTCTTCATGACAGACGAAGCACTTAGATATTTGTCGTGTGTGAATGATAGATGATCAAACTCTATTGTAAAACTATCAATTCGATCTTGTGAACACTACCGTTCACTTGGTAAAAATCAAAACGTACACGAATGGCGAACTATATCTTCTGTGCCAATTTACACTGCATAATCACTTCCATTTTTGATCTTCTAATTTTCACTCCACTCTAACTTATTTGTATCTTACACACGCGACACCCGATATACTTGAAAATTTACAACCTTTCATGACCTCTAGTGCGAAAATACACGTGAATTTTATTAGAAATTTACGGACCGATTCAATGTACGTTTGTTTTATTGGCCATGTTGCCAGTCCCTCAGTATCACTGCACTGCCAATCATCTGGTCTATTAAGATTGAATTTATTTGATGATCTTCCACTCATTGATTCAGAATACGCGAAATAAAATTTAGGCAAATACAAGTTTCAAAAGCCGTTTACGCCACTGCTATCTACTTGTGCCTGTCGGCGCTTTGCGACGTAAAAACTACGACGGACTTCAGCATTTCGCATGAAGAAATATTCAAACTATATCTCCACCTCATTTGTCCTCAAGCAATAATCGCTAAACATCAACAACAAACTTCTCCACAAAAAAATAACGTGCATCTGTAAGCAGTGCCCCAATCCCATCCGATCCAGCGAAAAAAGCATTCATCGACCGTTTTTTGACCGTTCAACCGATCGTTTCTGCCGTTCAAATCAAACGAAAAAAGCATGTGCATTCATCGCAGTCACAATCAAATTTCGATCCCTTCTCAAGCGCTGGTGGAATACAGCCCGAAATCGGACGTGAACGGCACTGGGGACCATTGAAGCCGTTGGAAGCGACGCGTGTGTGTGCGTGTGTGTATCTGTGTGTATCTGAGTTTGTGTGTGTGTCACTGTGTGTGTGTGTAAGTACCGTGGGTGTGTCTAAGTAGCGTGTGCGTGTGAGTAGTGTGTGTGTGTATAGCGTGTGTGTGTGTGTGTTTGTGTGTGTGTGTATTACTCGTATGTGTGTATAACATGTGTGTGCAAAAATGCATTTATCCAAGGTCAATATATTTATGACATTTTACTTGTATAGGCAACAAGTTAATTTTTTTTTAATTAGTACTTCAATTGGTATTTCTATGATAGTGACCATAATTTTATGCTAGTTATTTTCAGCACTGAGCTTGTTTTGCGTTTATTTATAACATGGGACTGACCAAAACTCATATTTTTCTAATCAATTTAGCAACACAAAGCTTTACTTTACGAACTAATTTCATTTTTTGTCATAATTGACTTACATTTTAAGTTTAGTAACGCGGGCAATGTATGTAGTTTCGCGGGAATGCGAAGATGAACGGGAATAGAAGGTGTGACTAGACTTAGAAAAAATTTCCCTCGTCCAGACGGGACTCGAACCCGCAATCTCCGTTGTCTCCGGCAACTCAGCTTAATGGTGCTCATGGTTATTTCTATGTTCTCTATAATGAAAATTTGAAAACTAAAAAATTTAGCTACTCAACTTTCGTTAGTTGCATTCAACAAAAAATATGGTTCTTAAAAACCGTTGGGTCACACAAAACACACATTTTTGTCGAAGACCATACATCTTTAGAATTCATATTATTCATATTAGAGTACGACGAGCCATATACAGTATCATTTTCATGAACTATTTTTTAAAAGCATCAAATGCCCTAGAAGCTTTAGATGCATGACACAAACATATCGTTTATATCTTCCCATCCTCTATTTTCATGGAAGTCTTCAAAAAATCAATATATGCCCCTTTTTACCCTATACGTAGTCTATTAGTCTAGTCTGCACTTACACAGCCAGTACTTGAAAGAATCCTGAAAAATGATATCCATAATTATTCATATTAATAATCGATATCCACACATTTTTGTCAATGGCCAAGCCTGCTGTGTAGCACAAGACAAATACTCTGGAAACAAATGTATATTATGACTTTGCAACATGTGTAGACAGAGTGTATCATTTAACATACCAGTAATCTAAGAACGGGGGCATTTCGTACCAAACAATTCTTATGTGAAATTTGAATATGAGTGATATAATTCGTTGGTAGTGACAAAGCTAAAAAAGTACACTTCTTTGTTAACTAATCTTCTGGAACGGCTTACGGTTGGAACTTGAGTATTATTTTTTTGTAAGATTTGGATCAATGCGACTATGATTTTGATTTGTAAATTTGAGTACTAACTCTAGGGGACCATCCATAAATGTTTCGAAAAATTTGGAAAAAAATAACTCCCCCCTCACCCTTGCCACAAGCTGTCACGTTTTCCTTGACCCCCCCCCACCCCTCCTTTAAATTATGACACGTTTTTATACCTGCACCACCTTCTTTGACTAAAAATAGAGAAATTTGTAAAAATGCGATTTTTTCTTTAGTAGAACGATTTTATCAAGAGAAAAACTAAAACTGAAAAGAAAAAGATATTACAAAAGATAACTAGAAAAAGGCGTTTATCTTTGGTCCAAGTTGATGGAGTCGCATATCAACAACATAGAAAGCCGAAATAGTAACTGCAACATCCACCCAAATTTTTCAAACATAACTTATCCACAGTTCAAAAGTTCGGCGAGTTTTTCCCACTCTTGGCTTGTCTGGATGTGCGTAGATATGCCGGAGAAACAATCCCTGATGCTGGAATAGAATTCGTTTACAGATTGTCTATCTTGACGCAAGGAAAATAATTTTTGCAGTAACGTTGATAACTCCCGTTTGTCGCCGTATAACAAAACTAATTGAGCTTTTATCGCTGACCTGTCTAAAGGAATTTCGTTCGAGGCCAGCATAGCACCAGTTTCGATTTCGTTGCGAATCTCTTGCAACCACAGTTGATAGATATCTTTTTTTTTTATTCTCGCTTATTTTCCGTCGGTCTAGTTCCGTCACTGGTGTTGTGCCAATCACCGACGCCCAGGGAGGCGACTCCGTTAATTAACGGACCGGCGGCAACAGCTTTACTTCCTCATGCGATGGAAGGCGTGATCCCAGAGATTTTTCGCCAGAAATTTCGGCTAAATTTTGCTGCAATTGAATTTCTTGCCCGCTATCTTCCAGTTTTTGAAGCACTTCTTGTAACTGGGTTTGCATCTGCGTAGCTTGTACTTGCCCCTGTTGGCTCAGTTGAGCCAACTGGTGCTTCCTGGCGTTCAATCTCTAGTTGCAATTGTTCTATTTGCACGTGAGCCATGACTCTATTCTTGTTAAATCTATCGCCTCTACTCATAAAATGTGCTTTTGTTGGAAATCACAGGAAATCACCGATGTGGGTATTAAAATACTATGACTATGAGAAGATCAGAATAGAATTATAGAACATATCCATAATAGAGCACATAGAGGCATTCAGAAAAATTTTGCTCAAATTAGCAGAGAATATTGTTCCCCGAACATAAGAAAGACCATTAGAAAGTTTGTCCTTCTGTGCGAAACATGCAACTCCGAAAAATACGAGAGACACCCGTATAAACCAACCCTGGCCGAAGCACCCATCCCAAAAAAAACCTTTGGACATTCTACACGTAGACATTTTTATATGCCAACCAAATATTTTTATGACAGTAGTTGATAAATTGTCAAAATACGGTATATTGATCCCGCTTGAATCTAGATCAATCCTAGACCTCCGATCAGCTTTCACGAAATTAATCTTAGCATATGGACCTCCGAAACTGGTGGTCTGCGATAACAAACCGGCAATGAAATCGGTCGAAGTAAGAGGCATGCTTCATGATGCCGGCATTGATGTGTACTTTACACCATCTAATAAAAGTGAAGGAAACGGCGTTGTCGAGCGATTTCATTCAACACTGAGTGAAATCTATCGATGCGTTCAGTCGAAACACTAAGAGTTGTCAGCTAAAGAACTGTTTAGAATAAGTCTTGCCTACTATAATAACACCATTCATTCCAGTACGGGTTTGAAGCCGAAAGAAGTATTCTTTGGACTTAAGGATGATGACGAAAGACCGCTGGATTCCGCCAGAATCATGGAAAACAGTAAGAAAATCTATGATGAAGCTGCTTTGGCGCCACAAATAAGCAATCGAGACACCTCCACTTCTACCACAAGGGAAGAGAACCGGAACCAGACCTAGAACCATTAGAACTAGAACTAGAACTATTAGAAGAGCAACAAATCATAATAACCAATTTTGACTAAATCTACGAATATTTATTTATTTAGAGGTTCATACATTGCACAACGAAACACATATAATTCTCGCGATTCAAATCCCATAATTTCTTAGAGGAAGTTTTTTTGTACGTATTATTCAAAAATATTCCAAAAAACAACATGATAATTGTAACCAATTTCAAAACAGCTTTACTTGGAAAAAATGTAACTTTTGCTTCAGAATCAGGCTTTCAGATAGTAGAACAGTATAGTATGTAAAGGGTGATGTTTTTGCTATTTGGTTTTTCGTGTATTCAGATTTGACAGTTCACGCGCGAATTCTGACAGCTGTCAAAGTCTAGTGTACTCAGTTTGGTTTGCCATTTCACCATGAACAGACTTACGCCTGAACAACGCTTACTAATAATCGAATTTCATTGCCAAAATTCGTCCTCTGTGTAAAATGTTTTTCGCGCAAAATTGTGTTCAGTGACGAAGCTCATTTCTGATTGAATGGGTATGTTAATAAGCAAAATTGCGGCATTTGGATCGAAGAGCAAACAGAGGCAATACAAGAATTGCCAATGCACCCAGAAAAATGCACGGTTTGGTGCAGTTTACACGCTGGAGGTATCATTGGTCCGTACTTCTTCAAAGATGATCAAAATCGCAACGTTACGGTCAATGGCGCTTGCTATCGCGCGAAGATTTCTGATTTTTTTTCGCCGGAAATGGAAGAGCTGGGTCTTGTTGACATGTGGTTTCAGCAAGACGGAGCAACGTGCCACACATCGCGCGAATCAATGGACATATTGCGGAATGAGTTCGGTGAGCAATTCATCTCACGAAATGGACCGGTGAATTGGTCGCCTAGATCATGCGATTTAACACCGACAGATAATTTTTTGTGGGGCTACGTTAAGTCTCTCGTCTATGCGGATAAGCCAACAACAATTTCAGCCTTGGAAGACAACATTACACGCGTGATTCCCGAGATACCAGCCGAAATGCTCGAAAAAGTGACCCAAAATTGGACTTTTCGTATGGACCATTTAAAACGTAGCCGTGGCCAACATTTGAATGGAATTATCTTTAAAAAGTAAATGGCATAAACCAATTTATCGGCTCAGATAAAGATTTCATACAGTTTTGTAATTTTTATGCGTTTTTTTAAAGAGAACCAAATTCTTAAAAAATCACCCTTTATGAGAAAAGGAACCTCATCTACATCAGCGACGACCCATGCATCTCGAATGCACTACAAGGCACCCAGTGATGGCATGAACTCGTGCAAAGTTGAACTGAGTAACACTTTTCCAGATTTGAATCCAACTTGAATCTGCTTCCTCTCGATAGATTGAGTTTTTTTGCACCGCACACTCTGATCGATTGAGTTTAAATGCGTGCAATGCGTGCAGTGCACGATGAATCCAACGATGCAGGCGTTAATGTGACGCGATGAGTTTTGTTTTTAGATCGAATTTATGCTTTCAAAGGACAATGCAACAGACGCGAGGCGAATTCCATCGCAATACGATTTTTATGCAATTGTTGTTATGCAGGATTCAAACTCAAATCTAACTCAAGTGTAATGCACTGTTAGTAGGGTTTACGTGCAAACCGAAAATAAATGTGCACGCAAGTTTTAAAACTCACTTGGATACGAGTGCAAAGTCACACTGCCTACTCTGAAGGCACCAAAGCAACTTGCGACTACAGAGAACTAAGGAACTGAATGGAGATTAAGCAGATTGACGGTTATACGATAATCATCAAGAACATAATCGATCCGCTCACCATAAGCTCTGAAGAATGTGGCTTGACCAAAAGACAGATAACCGGAACAGTAATGGCTACTTTCAAAAAATGTTTACTGATCATCAATGGCACTCAACGAAACCACCGTGAGCCAACACGAATAGACGCTTATTCCTATGTTTGGAATAAATATTCAAGAAAGGAAATCTACCCCAGAGTTCGATTTAGAACAACAATAGTACAATGGTACAATGCACATTACAAACCGCCAACATGTACACCAACTGGAAATACACCAAGCAACATTCCAAAAACTATCCGTCGGTAGTCTCATCCTAGTATTAGCATTACTAGTCATCCTAGCCATGCGTCTTTGGAATCTTTCCAACCATGGATCAAACAAACCATGTCCTTTCACAGTTTCCACCATTCAAATCAAAACATCATCTAAACTTAAAGTACTTAAAAACAGAATCGTTCCAATACCAAAAGCCAGGCCATCCACGAGGCGCAGCGTCATCGGAATCGATGCTATTGCCAAAACCGAGCAACGTGTTTGACTTTCGTTCTGCGAACGTTAGCAATACCACGCAACCAACGTTGGCTGGACCTGCGACGACACCGAGAGCGAGTTCTAAGGATGCGGCATCATCAGTTTAGACAGCATAGGGCCAGTGAGCAACAGGAATATTCGATAATAAATCAGTTCAGTTTTAGCAGTTAAACAGTGCGTTTAATTTTTCAAAAACCCGTCCGAATTTAATGTTAAGTTAAGTTATGTATGTATGTATATATATATATATATATATATATATATATATATATATATATATATATATATATATATATATATATATATATATATATATATATATATATATATATATATATATATATATATATATATATATATATATATATATATATATATATATATATATATATATATATATATATATATATATATATATATATACCCCTCAAATAGTTTTAGAATTGCAAATAGGCGACAGGTTGACCACCGACACGCCAGTGTTAGCTAACGGCCAGTCTCCAGGTTAGTTAGCTAAGTTAGCAAAGATACCTAAAGAACCAAGAGGGTGCACAGAGCACAAATGCCGCTCCCCGAAGCAATACCTAGCGGTGGTCCCGGGGAGTATTATGGGCTGGAGACTGGAGGGGTTTTAGTGGGTCCGGTCACTGATTCAAACCAACCCCACACTCCCTGAGGTTGGTCACCTCAGGGGTTTGGATGCAAATTTCCCCTCCACCTGAAACAAAAAAAAAATATATATATATATATACATATATATATGTATATATATATATATATATATATATATATATATATATATATATATATATATATATATATATATATATATATATATATATATATATATATATATATATATGTATATATATATATATATATATATATATATATATATATATATATATATATATATATATATATATATATATATATATATATATATATATATATATATATATATATATATATATATATATATATATATATATATATATATATATATATATATATATATATATATATATATATATATATATATATATATATATATATATATATATATATATATATATATATATATATATATATATATATATATATATATATATGGACAGCCCGGTAAAGATGGCCCTTGAAACCAATCCGTCAGGGACGAGACGGAGAGGTGCACAGCGGGCAAGGTGGATCGATCAGGTGGAAGACGACCTGCGGACCCTACGCAGACTGCAGAGCTGGCGAACTGCAGCCATGGACCGAGTGGAATGGAGACGACTCTTACGTACAGCAAAGGCCACACCACGGCTTGGGACTGTTTGGTAAGGTAAGGTAACGTTTACAAATTTCTTATTGAAGTGAACAGTGCAGAATAGTTACGAACGAATTGTCTAAGAGCTGCAAAGGAATGTAAAGGTTTATTCTACAAGCTACTCGCGTCTAAAGGTTTATTCTACAAGCTACTCGCGTCTCTAATCAGTGTTGTGCGTGTAATTACGTTTGTAGTTTGATTTGCTTGTCTCAAATAAACTGTTCCTCCTGGTTGAAGTGGATTCAAAAATTTCGAGCTTATATTGTGCATAGTCGTGTTTAGGTCTCAATTCGTAGGGGTTTTGCTTTCAATCATCCGAACCTACCGGTGTTTACCAGATACCATTTCGAAATTCCATAATGATAACCCGTTCTACGCATATTTGTCCCATGCTCCAGATCAAGCAAACGAGTGTTTAGTGGGCACGAATTTCATTAGAAAATGTCAAGTGGGTTAAATCATGCGTGGAAAATCATTGATGGGACAACAGGCTCTAGTATTGTTTTTGCAGATTTTCGGAACGAACAATGCTATTTTCAATATATTTTGAAAAACTCCTCCCTTAGTTAGCTTAACCAACTCCAAACGCTTTTCGAAGCTGTCACAGGCGGCACCGGATACCCAGATTTTCTGGATAACCGCTTTACAAGTTGGAGATTTTGTAAAAAAAAGTTTATTGAGTTGAGATCAGGTGAACTTAACGGAAATTTATTTCTATTCAAAAAGGTCCCACAAATTGTCCCTATACCAACCTTGATCAAGTTCTCAGTATGCGCTGATGCACGGTCTTGCTGGAACATATAGTAATTAGCTCTGAAGAGTTTTCACGAGAGACACGGGGTAACGTTTTTTCCAAAACTACCGTTGTTATAATAAACAGCATTAAATTCGGCGTCTTTGTAAATAAAAATCAGAGGAAGTTTACTCGCTTGCAAATTGCTCCCGAGACCATCATTAAAGCTGTACTCTGCAATCGAGGAACACTCCTTTAGAACTCTGAAATGTTGTCTCTTGCTGCTGCCCACATTCGATTGTTTTGTGTAACATCAGTCACACTGCAGGACGAATAGTTTCTCATCAGATACAATAAACTCGCGAACAGCGAGCTGTGAAAGTGTCATTTTCACTCTATCGAGCCTCTCTTTCTAAAAGAATCGGCCAAAGTATTGTGATATCTTCACAGAATCGAAAGTGGAATGGGCAATCAACTCATTCGAGCCCTATAAGTCCCCGGGACTGGATGGATTATTACCAATAATGCTTCAACGGTGTGGAAGGGGTAATAATTTCATTTATAACCGAGATATTTAGGGCAAGCCTGACACTTAATTACATACCCACCAGCTGGGAGAAAAACGAGAGTGATCTTTATACCAAAGGCTAGGAAGCGCGACAAAACACTTCCAAAAGCCTTTAGACCAATTAGTCTAACCTCCATTATGTTAAAAATTATTGAAAAACTAATTGACTATCATGTCAAATCAACGTACCTAAAAACCTCTCCGCTGAGTAGGTATCAGTTTGCATATCGAAGCAACATGTCAACAGGATGCAATTACATATGCTGACGACAAAAATAGCGAAATCTATAGATACAAAAGAACATCGCACTCGCTGCGTTCTTTAGACATAGAGGGGGGCTTTTGATAATGTATCCCATCACTCAATGTTGAACGCAATGGGACACCATAGGTTTGATACATATACCTCAAAAATGGATCAAAACCATGCTGAATAGTCGTGAGATAACTGCAGTATTGGGTAATACTACCCTTACAAGGAACACAACTAAGGGATACCCACAAGGTGGAGGTTTTATCGCCTTTGCTGTAGTCATTGGTTGTAGACCAGCTGCTTAGAGACCTAACTGAGCTAGGTTTCGAAGTGGTAGGATTCGCCGATGATGTTGTGATTTTTGTGAGGGGAAAATTCGACAGTACAGTATCAGAGAGAATGCAGTTAGCTCTAAACTATACTTTAGAATGGTGCAGACAAGAGGGGCTGACCATTAACCTCTCTAAAACAACCATATAAATATAATATATATATATATTATATATATATATATATATATATATATATATTTATATATATATATCATATTATAAATATATATATATATATATATATATATATATATATATATATATATATATATATATATATACTATATATATATATATATATAAATATATATATATATTATATATATATATATATATATATATATATATATATATATATATATATATATTATACATATATATATATATATATATATATATATATATATATATATATATATATATATATATATATATATATATATATATATATATATATATATATATTCCGAGTTATTCCCTTCACTCGGAAAAGAAGGTACAACTTTTAGATCCCTGAAGCTGAGCGAGACTACACTGCAGCTTTCCACTGAGACTAAACATCTTGGAGTAGTTTTAGATCAGACACTCAGCTGATGTCATCGGTGAAGCTACGAGTGCCCTGGGCATATAGCAAAGCTATTGGCAGAACATGGGGTCTAAGGCCAAGTATGATTTATTGGTTGTACCAGGCAATAATAAGACCAAGAATAACGTATGATTCGCTAGTGTGGTGGCCTAAAACAAAAGAAAGGTCAACGCAGAACAAGCTTGGCAAGTTGCAAAGGCTAATTTGTAATGCAATTACAGGAGTAATGAAAAGTGCTCCGTCGAAAGCCTTAGATGTTATTCTGCATCTATTACCACTCCACCAGGTAAAACAACTAGAGGCGGAAAAAGTGCATTGAAACTAACACGCCTTAAAAAAGTACCTGATGGAGATCAGGACAGGTCATTTATTTATTTATAAGCAACCTATAACCTGATGGAGATCAGACAGGTCATTTATTTATTTATAAGCCAACTACCAACAGACATAAATATCCAGTCCTAATAGTTAATAATATAAAAACACTACGAAACAGAGAAATAAATTTTGAGCGTAAAACTCGATGCGATAGATGAAAAAAATGAAATGAAATGAAAAAAAATTACGTAAGCATATTTTTCCACTTTTTCTACCACCCCTCACTCCCTTGTATCGACATTTGACGGTATGACTCTGATGTATTTGTAGGTGGACTGTAGTGAAAAGTAAAAATAAGTCTTCACTTTTTACTGTTAGTTCTATGTAGCAGTGTGCACAGTTGTATTATTTAGTACACGTGTAGTTATATATATATATATATATATATATTATATATATATATATATTATATATATATATATATATATATATATATATATATATATATATATATATATACTATATATATATATATATATATATATATATATATATATATATATATATATATATATATATATATATATAACTACACGTGTACTAAATAATACAACTGTGCACACTGCTACAATAGAACTAACAGTAAAAAGTGAAGACTCATTTTTACTTTTCACTACAGTCCACCTACAAATACATCAGAGTCATACCGTCAAATGGTAAAAGCATTAATTTGTTTTGGTTTGAACATGCTTGACGAAATAGTTTTGAGTTTTAATTGAGTTTAATTTGACTGAATCCCTTCGATTGAAATATTTTAATTTGCCCCCATTATTATCATTGTTTATTAGGTCAACGTGTTGCTTTTCTCCTAGAAAGGTATAGCAATCACTGGAAATACCAAAGGTATAAAAGTGGTACCAATGGCTGAATGTCATATATCACTCGACTCAGTTCGACGGACTGAGCATTTTCTGTACTGTATGTATGTGTGTGTGTATGTATGTGTGTATGTGTGTGTGTGTATGTGCAACTTTTTTTCTCACACACTTTTCTCAGAGATGGCTGGACCGATTTTCATGAAATTGATTGCAAATGAAAGGTCTAGTTGCGCATAGGTTGCTATTGAATTTTATTGTAATCGGATTGTTAGTTTAGAGGTTATGTATCAAAATGTAAAAATCATGAAACATCAATATCTCAGAAAGCACACAACCGATTTTAATAAAAACTGAATGATCGGGTTGTCTCCAAAATCCTTAACTTTAAAATTCGTAATGATTGAACATGTGGTTCAGAAGTTATGTAAAGAAAAGTTATCCTGAGGTTGTTTAAACTCACGTCATTTTTCTCAGAGATGGCTGAGCCGATTTTCACAAAATTAGTGTCAAATGGAAAGTCTAGTTGCCCCATAGGTTGCAATTGGATTTCATTATAATCGGATTGTAACTTTGTCCGTTGTAAATAAAAATGTGAAATCACATAATGAATGTACATATTGACTTTCTCGCTAGCGACCACTGGCTAATTAAAAGGTAAAAAAGTGATCCAAATGGCCGAATGTCACATACTACTCGACTCAGTTCGACG